>NC_134899.1:20894026-20899026 GCF_041734735.1 Babylonia areolata
TGAGGAGGGGGGGGGAGACAGAGAGACAGAGACAGACAGACAGACAGAAAAAGGGACAGAGACAGAGAGTAGAGACTGTGGATTAGACAGGGACTGCATAGGGATGGGTATAAATGGGGAGAGAAAAAAAAAGTGGTGGATGACATGTGTGGGTAAGGGGGGGGGGGAAGAGGTACGATAGATGTGATGAAAGGGTGGGGGGGGGGGGCGGGTAGAAGGAAGGAGGGAGGGAGGAAAGGTGGGATGGAGTGAAGGAGAAGGAACGGGAGACACGGGAAGGGGGAAACGTTGAACTCCAACAGGAACAAAGCTATCTATGGGTGACTTTGTCACACCCTTTATCTGAAAAAAGAGATTTTTCAATAAAAGTATGTTTGGTTGTTTTTTTTAAATCGCTGATTCCCATTCTCATCCCTCTCTTACCCCCATACACACGCACACGCAGATCGACAGACAGACAGACAGAGGCATACTCACTCGCATACACATACACATACACACGGACGCACGCGCGAACACACACAGACACACACACACACACACACACACACACACACACACACACACCTCTTTGCGAATACAATTACACTACATACATGAAGGACTCGCGATGTAGAACTGTATGTTCCCGTAACAAGGTCTGGACCTGGAAGGTACATTGATGATAATATGAGCCCTGTGTGTGTGTGTGTGTGTGTGTGTGTGTGTGTGTGTGTTTGTGCATATGTAAATGGGAATCAGTCAGTCAGTCAGTCAGTGTGTGTGTGGGGGGGGGGGGGGGGGGCGTGGAGAAGGGAGTTGGAAAAAAAAATCAGCGTTAGCGTCATGTATGACCGACACGGCGTTTCCTTTTACCTTTCTGTGAATGAAATTAGCAGCACTATTTCTGAACAGAAACAACTCACCTCCAGCAGACTCTCTTCCTGCAGAAGATGCTGAAACATTGTATTAGACTGCTTACGGTTTTTTTTTGTTTTTTGTTTTTTGTTTTTTTTGGGGGGCGGGGTTTAATCTTTGTGTGTGGCCTAGCAACTTTGTTTTTTTTTCTCTTTTTTTTTTTCAAATGCGTTTGACAATGGACCCGGAAAAGGTAATCCTATTAGTCTTTGTGATGATCTTTTTTTGTTTGTTTTCAACACAGCAGCTACATCGCTGTGGTCTTGACTTGTTTTTGTTTTGTTCTGAAGTGTGGGTGTGTGGGTGTGTGTGTGTGTGCAGGGGAGCGTGGGGGGTTAGGGAGGGGGTGGGGACATCGACAGGACAGCCGTTTACTGTTAGCCCGTGTATCATCAGCGCACTGTTAGCCCGTGTATCATCAGCGCACTGTTAGCCCGTGTATCATCAAGCGCACTGTTAGCCCGTGCATCATCAGCGCACTGTTAGCCCGTGTATCGTCAGCGCACTGTTAGCCCGTGTATCGTCAGCGCACTGTAAGCCCGTGTATCATCAGCGAAGAAGGATCCAAACCAGAAACCCTTTCAAGAGGAGCCAAGACAAAACATCAACACTGGTTTTTTGGGGGAGTTTGGTGTGTTTTTTTTTATTAACTGAAATCCGTATTGAAGGACAATAAGTCTGGCCTTAAAGCCCACCTCTTCACAAGATAGCCTCCCTCCCCTACCTCTTCCTTGTCTTCAGTTTCTTCAATTCAGTTTTAAGAGTAATGCATGCGTGTGAATGACTGGTGCGAAAGCACTTTGATTTGTCTCTGCACAAGATTCAACGCTATGTAAATACTATCATTATTATTATCGCCATGAAACACAAGATCAGATTCCTGTGTGCGCTGGTATATTCCGTCTTCCTGCATGCATGAGAGACATGGGGCCCTTTGGACAGATTAAGAAAGAAGTGAGCCCGTGGAAGTGAGGTGTAATCGCAAGATGAATGAATGAATGAATGAATGAATTATATGGATACTTATACAGCGCCTATCCTAGGTCTGAGATCAAGCTCCTAGCGCTTCACAACCCAGGCGATGACACACAACCGACCGATGAAGAAGAAGGAGAAGAAGGAGAAGAAGATGGGAAAGAAAGAAAGAAAAACAGACAGAAGGAAACAAAGAAAGAAAGAAAGAAAGAAAGAAAACTGATAATCGCTTTGTGACCACGAGCACACGGACACGCGCACTGATGACGTCATCCCCAACGCAGCTATCAGCCCAGCGGGAATTTATCAGGGGGGGGGGGGGGGGGGGGGTTAGGCTTCGGGGGGTCACCCCTTGAAGAGGGCCGCTATGACGTCAATGGAGCCATTTTGAACCCCTCTGACGTCAGCCACAGCGGGCGTCGTGATAAGATATGTACCACCACTAACACCACACCTCCCCCCCCCCTCCCCCAAAGTGTTAAAACGGTAACAGAACAACAGGTACAGTATCTGGTGTGGAGCTGATAGGAGTTTTGAGTTCCTGAACACTTGAAGAGATAAGGACGACCGGGGATACTTCACGGGAGGGAGAGAGGGACGGGGGGGGGGGGGGTGCGGGAGGGGGGGGGGGGGGCCGAGGTTGTGCGGGAGGACGGGTGAAGAGGAGGAGGAAGAGAGGGGAAAACAGTGGGTATGGGGGAAGGGGGGGGTCGGATGAAGAGGAGGGAGGAAGTGGGGGTGGGGAGTGTAGCGACAGGGGGAGGGATGAGGGAGAGAGGCTATTCAATAAGGACTACTTAAAATCATCAGCTTGCACATGTGACCGTTGCGACAGAGACGGTCTCTCTCGCATCGGTCTCGACGCTGCTTGGTCCAAGCAGACAGCCCAATTTGACATTAGGTCGGATATACTCTATCCATGGCCAGCCATGACCGAAGGAGGCCTACTACTACTTAAAATCCACAACAGTGTTGATGTGTTTTACTTCTGAACACATCGTTATTCTATGTAACTGAAAAACATGTACACACACACACACACACACACATATATATATATAAATATATATATATATATATATTATATATATATATATATATCATAGAGTGAGAGAGACTGAGTATGGTGAGTTGGCAGGTTGGAAAAATGACTCATGTCAAGAGTCATGAAAAATTACATTGTAGCCTCATATCAAAATATTGAAAAGAGACAATCACATTTAACATTAAATAAGAACAAAAGTCAAATGAGATATGAGATATTACGATTCATGCAAGTATTTGATACTGACGGATGTGGGAGGTTGGAGGCGTGAACATAACGTATAACTTTTCAGCAACACACACACACACACACACACACACACACACACACACACACGGAGAAACAAGATAGGACGAGACCAAATCTTTAATATCGGTGGTAAAAATTAGCATGGGCCTTCGTGCATTCTATTTTTCTTTTTTCTTTTTTTTTCAGCCCTCGGAAGAGAGAAAAAGAGAGACACACACCTACAGAAACAGATACTCAGACAGAAACAGACAGACAAAGAGGCACACAGAGAGAGAGACAGAGAGAGAGAGAGACAGACAGAGAGAAAGAGAGAGAGCACGAAAACGGAAGAGAAATCCATTCATAACCTTCATCACTAGGACTAGGAGAGGAGACAAAGGACAATCGTGGCAGTGACAACAAACAAACAAAGAAACAAACATCGGTGGGATGATCCACAATGCCGAATCAGCAGCAATAACCCCACACGCCGAGTCCCCCCCCCCCTCCCCCCACCCCCACCTCCATACACACACACCCAGACTCGCATGCCCGCAGCTGCAGTGCCAGCAGTCCATTTGGAACTACCAATAATAGGTGACTAGGGTCACCACCAGGCCGCACGCCAGAGGAGACCCTGTTCTGCTGCCGACACTTCGACGGTGTCCGTTAGTTTTTTTTGTTTTTTTTGTTTGTTTTTTTAATACTCTAAATCAGCAGACTGGAGACATCACATACCAAGTACCCTGTTGTTTCACGTGAGGCGCTTAGAGCCTATAATGTGGGGAGTTTACGTCATATCAGTTCAATATTAATAACATTATTGTTAATAGCAGCAGCAGCAGCAGCAGTAGTAGTAGTAGTAGTAGCAGTAGTAAATAATGTAAAAGTAATTTTGTCTGAAACTGATGTTTTGTTTGGGATACCGGTACTACACAAGACCCAGGACCATACACTGATGCAAATCAATCATATTCTTCTGATTGCCAAAATGTGCATCAGCATATATAAGAAAACTGAATCAAAATTACCATTGTCAATGATATTTGAAAATCAGCTTAGATATCGTAAGATTTCATAATATAAATTGCTTGCATGCACGCATGCACGCAAACACACAAAAACATACACGCATATGCATATACATGCACGCACACATACTCGCATATCCTGGCAAGTATTGGCTTTTCTTCCCTTGCTGGGAAGGGAGTGAATTTCTTGCCACTTTAAACCTTTCCTATGACCACTCTTCCTAGCTATCCCTTGTTCGCTTTCGCTTTACCTTTCGACTGAGCAAGGGACGGCGCCTTCTGGGAGAGATGTTCAATGGAAATGATGTGCCCTACCACTTCTAACTCCGCATACACTGTTGCATACATGCACTACGTCAACAAAACCACTGGCATGTAAACAAATGTAAACATTAAAAGGGAAGATAGGGTCGGTCCATTGTTATGATACAGATGACTTTATCTATTTATATTTTATGTATTAGTTTAAGATAGAGGAGGAATAGAGAGAGGATGGATGACAGAAAAGCTTCAATATCAAACAACTCACACTAGGGCAACAATAAACCCAGACAGATGTAATCACTTGTCATACATGTTCAGAATGCATACATCAGAACACTGGAAAATCAAAAAAAAAACAAAAAAAACTGGCAAATGTACACAGACATCGAATATTCTTAAAATGTATGCCTCAAGACACACTGGGGCAATTGCTGCGCCAGACGATAGGGGAAAGCATGAAAGTGATTAGTTAAGGTGTGTGGGGGAAAGTGGTGCATGAAAGGTAAATATGAGTTTGTGAAAGAAGAAAGATGTGGGGAAAAAAGAGGAGGATGGAGCCC
>NC_134899.1:20904026-20906526 GCF_041734735.1 Babylonia areolata
ATCAGTTTAAAGCAAATTAAGTCCCCTAACATAATTACAGATTAATTTCCCTTTTTTTTACTATCTGCACCAAAACGTTTGCAAATTAAATAAAACTTCCATGCTTAGCAAAAGAAGTTCCTGGTTGAACAAAAAATGATAATGACTGCTCTTGTTGTTGGGTCAGAATATCAGATCAAAGTGCCAAGTTTAGAGAATACAAAAAATATAAATATAACAGTAAATGCAGTTTGCATATAATTAGGCTTTTTTTTTTTGCTTTTTTTTGTGTGTGCCCATCCCAAAGGTGCAATATTGTTTTAAACAAGATGACTGGAAAGAACTAAATTTTTCCTATTTTTATGCCTAATTTGGTGTCAACTGACAGAGTATTTGCAGAGAAAATGTCAATGTTAAAGTTTACCACGGACACACAGACACACACACACACACACACACAGACATACACACACACAGACAACCGAACACTGGGTTAAAACACAGACTCACTTTGTTTACACAAGTCAGTCAAAAATGAAAGGTCAAACGGAGAACAAACGGACGATACATGGGAGCGAACCGCTTTGAAGAGCACAGCCACCTTCTTTTTTCTCCTAGAACAGAGTTATTTCGCTTAGTCCGCTAACAGAAAGCACTGGTTACATCCTCTCTGTAAAACACCACCACAGCTACTTTTTCTGCTACTGAAAATAAGAATAATAATAATAATAAAGGATATTGATGGGCATCTTCTTATCTGCAGTATATGGATATAAACCCGGACAAATTGATTTGCCCGCCTAATTGATGTATCTCGTACTGTGAACTGCCGAAATATTTTCTCTCTCTCTCTCTCTCTCTCTCTCTCTCTCTCTCTCACACACACACACACACACACACACACATGAAGGGGTGGAAAGCGGGGCAAAATGTAAACATTATAAATTATAAATCAACTAAAACAAAAGAATAATAAAATACAAATATCACAATAAGCTGAAGAAAAGTGGATGTGTGGCAAAACTAACAGCGGACGTGGACGTGAAAGAAAAAAATGGGAGAAAAAAAAATCAACATAGTTTATGCACCATCTTCAGAAAATGTCATGTTGTGGCCCGCCAGCAATTGTTGTGTCTGACCTCAAATGCGAAGATCAGATATAATTAGATATATATATATATATATGTATATATATATATACAGAGAGAGAGAGAGGAGGGGGGGGGGGAACAAACACGTCAATCTGGCATGCATTCCAAATTTAAACAAACACGTCAATCTGGCATGCATTCCAAATTTAAACAAACACGTCAATCTGGCATGCATTCCAAATTTAAACAAACACGTCAATCTGTCATGTATTCCAAATTTTTGGAACAATCTCTTTCCTTCGTCTGGGGATGTGGTTCGTCCGTCGGGATCGACGAGGACCATCTAGTCATCCTGGGGGTGGGTGGGTTGGGCTCTGTGGGTGCGCAGATGACTGGTCAGGCCAATCCGCGCCCGGAAGGTTCTGACGCAGTGTGGACAGGGGATGGTGGCGGCTGTCGGGGACTTGCTGGCACTGCTTTTCCTGGCCTGTCTGCGTTGCTCTGCTGCAGCGATTCTGTTGGCCTCACAGGATTTGGCGCCTTGGTGGACAGCTGAACGCCACTTTGGTCTGTCCTTTGCATTCAGATCCCATGTGTCGTGGCTGATGTTGAAGGCCTTCAGAGAAGCTTTCAGAGTGTCTCTGAAGCGCTTTTTTTGGCCTCCATGGCAGCGCTTGCCATGTTGGAGTTCGCCGTACAGCAGTTTCTTGGGGAGCCGGTGGTCTGGCATGCGAACTACATGGCCTGCATCAAGATGGTGTAGATGCTGGGCAAACTTGCATGAGTGAGCACCTCTGCGTCAGGGATCTTCTCTTGCCACTTTATGCCGAGAATGTGTTTACGTGTTACAATGGTCACGTCAATCCACTCTTACGCAGCCATTATGACGCAAGTAAGCCATGACGTATATTTTGTGATGCGAATTTACCACTGCCAGGTTTCGCTCAGAGCCGTGCCCACTTTCCCAAAGAATTGCATTTGTCTTCTTATTTTTTTCCACTATAAAATAATAAGTTCCGTAAAACCTAACTCAATCAAGAGTAGTTGCAAAAATACAACAAAAAAAAGGGTGGTGGTAGTGGGGGGGCGGGGGGGGGGGGAGTCCATGTTTCCATTGCAAAATGACAGGCAACTAAGAAAGGTTCAGACAGACAGACAGACAGAGACACAGAGAGAGAGAGAGAGAGAGAGAGAGAAACATCAATCTGTCATGTATTCCATATTTTTGGACAGTCTCTTTCCTTCTCCAAGGGATAATTTGTTTACGCGTTACCATGGTCACGTAAATCCACTCCTACGCAGCTATCACGACCAGTACGTCAAGACGTACATGTGATGTGAATTCACCACTGCCAGATTTCGCTCAGAGTTGTCTTTGTTTTTCTGCTTAAAAAAAAAAAAAAAAAAAAAAAAGTTCCTTAAAACCTAAC
>NC_134899.1:20909026-20979026 GCF_041734735.1 Babylonia areolata
TCAACGAATTACGTTTCAAGGTCCAGGGAAGTCATGGAAGCAAAGTTTAGTGCCCTCATAAAACAGTCCACCCACATCTGAGTGTGGGCCGCTCTTAGATCAGAGGGGCACTTTAAAGTCGGTTCTAAATCAATGAGAGGAAGGGAGGGAGAGAGAGAAAGAGAGAGAGAGAGAGAGAGGAGGGATTTGGGAGGGAAGAGCCATAGAGAGAATGGGGATGCGAGAGCATTAATTTTACTTTTGAGAGAGAGACAGTGAGACGGGGAGTAGACAGACAGAAAGACAGATAACTATATAGACAGACAGACAGAGTGAGTGAGTGAGAGAGAGAGAGGGAAGGACAGACAGAAATGAAGAGGGGGGTGGGATGTGAGAGGGGGGAAGGAGGGAGAGAGGGAGGGTGGGGCAGAGAACAGAAAAGAAAGAGAGAGAGATGGAGAGAACGATGAAGAGAGAACTCAGAACTCAGAACACAAAACGTTCTTGGCATTGCCTACTCTTCCAATTTGTCCTTGAGAGATATATAAATAGAGAGAGAGAGAGATTGAGAGAGAGAGGGTCAGTTGGCATGGGAGGGAGATGGAGAGAGACAGGCAGTCAGGCAGGCAGGCAGACAGACAGGCAGTCACAGTGAGAAACTAAGACAGTCAGAGAGAGACGGAGATAAAAGAGTATAGCAGAGGACAGCGAGAGACAGAGGATGAGAGGGTGAGGAGAGGAGAGGGTGAGACAGACGTGGGAGTGAGAATGATAGCTACGTAAGGAAGGAAGGTGGGGGGGGGGGAGACAAGGACGACAAACAGGAGAAACAGCAATGATACTTTACACACACACACACACACACACACACACACACACACGCGCACGCGTGCGCTGACAGACTGACTTACGGACAGACACACCTGCAGACAGATATACAGACAGACAGACAGACATACAAACAAAACATACTAGCAGTGTCGAGCCAACATTAATCAATTCAGGGGACGTTGACCCGTGCACCCCTCACCTGCAGACAGATATACAGACAGACAGGCAGACAGACAGACAAACAAAACATACTAGCAGTGTCGAGCCAACATTAATCAATAGAGGGGACGTTGACCCGTGCACCCCTGTGGACTGTCCAAGGCTAGACAGGCGGACCAGACGTTGGCGTTGACAAAACCTTCTGTGGCTCATGTGTCCAGTCAGTCCCAACCGACCCCGAACCTGTCCACGCCACCCCCCAGCCCTCGCCAACACACCCACACCACACCTCCACCCCCGCCAGTACTAATAATCCCTCTTCTCTCCTTCCCCCAAGAAAAGGAAGGGGGTAGTAGGGGAGGAAGTGTTGGAGGAGTGGTTAAAAGAAAATCACGGGGGTTACGAAAGGTCACAAACCTACCGTTTTTAGTTGAACACTGCAGCGTCATGCAAAACCTTTTTTTTTTTTTTTTAATACGAAATCAAACTGATTAAAATCATTCCTTTTTTTTCTTTTTCTTTTTTTTTAATGCACGATACCGTACCCACACTTGCTGACTCAGTCAGGTTTCAGTGAAACTTCATTCGAACGGCTCGTAGCTCGTGGTTGTTAAACACTATTCTGCAGCTGGTGGATGCGCTGGAATAATCATGTGGTGGGTTTTATTTCATTGCCAAATGGGGTAACATCCTATTGTAGTATCTTAAACTCAGCGACCTAATCTAACGGTGAATTTTGGTGAATAGATGGAACGAAATACCGTCTGTGGACGTCGTAACCAATTTTCAATGTTTTCTATGGTCTTCGACACTATTTTGGGGTGTGGGGAGTGAGGGTGTGTGTGGGCGGGGTCTGTAACTGGCTTTATTTTGATGAAGATTCAGTCGGCTAACCTATCATGCAGCCATACTGCTGGGTCCGAAAAACCGTCTATAATGACGACTTCATTCAGTCTGTGCCAGTCAAGAGTGCCGCCCCATCCATTTGCCCTCGCAAACCATGCAAAGATTATAAATAAATAAATAAACAAATAAATAAAAACTTTTGTTGAAATTCATGTATGATCACTTTCATACTTCTACCTACGACGACATCCGTCACAGACTTTGTATACATGAACATAATTACACGGCAGGACTTTCGTTTATGATTTTCTTGTTGTCCTGTTCATCTAACTGTGTTGCATTGCAACATGTTCCAAATAAAATACAGTTTAAACCGAAAACAACAACAAAATGATGGCTTGAGTCGACAAGGGCCAGTTTGTGTTCACGATCTGGGTCAGATGACGTTGCATAATGCCTAATTCTTGAGTAGAAGGGTCGTCGATTACGCGCAACATGTCATTCCTCATAATTATGCCTGCACTGCAAATCGAACGAACATTTTCGCCCGTAAAGACATTATTACCACCGAACGGTTACATTATTAGATCATTTTGCAAACTGTATTCCTGTTGGTTTTGCCTGAAGTTGGTTGTACTTGCTCTGTAATTATTCCCCACTGTTACTCTCACACTCTACCCTGTCACTCACACTCTTTTCTTTTCCTTAGTTATCTCTCTTTTTCTTTTCTTGTTTTTTTTTTTTATTTTCTTTCATTCTATTCTATTTTGTTTTTCTTTTTTTTTCTTTTTTTTCTTTTTTTTTAAATAGGCTTTTCAGGTGCGGAACTGCAAGAAGTATGAGTGCATGTGAATGTATTTTCGTGTGTGTGTGTGTGTGTGTGTGTGTGTGTGTGTGTGTGTGTGTAGATGGGGCCTAGGTGTGTACGTGTGTGCATACGGGGCGTTCAAATCGATGCATTCACATTATGTATCTCTGTGATCTGTGTGTGTCGGGGGGGGGGGGGGGGGGGGGGGGGGGGGAAGGGGTTGGGGAGGCTCAGGGAGGTGTGTGTGTAGATGGGGGAGGTGCGAGGTGGGGGGGGGGGGGTGCGCACGCACATGTATGTGTACGCGCGTTCCTATGTGTGTGTACGCGCGTCCCTCTGTGTGTGTGTGTGTGTGTGTGTGTGTGTGTGCACGCGTGTGCGGGCATGTCCGCTTGTAAGTCCGCACAAGGTAACTGTACGTGGCCCATTTTAATCCTCATTTTATTCTCCTTACTTGCTTTCTGTGTATACTACTTTTATTTCTTTTTCACATTGAAAAAAATACCTAGTTGTTTATTTGGCTGTACTTATTTCATTTCATTCTTGTGCACTGTGTTTTAATCTGTTTATGTATAAACACATACGTACACAAGTCACGCTGACGCACGCGCGAGTACGCACCCAGACACAGAGCCATGTACACACACACACACACACACACACACACACACACACACACACACACAATACGTACACCCTACCAGAAAATACTACGCCAATCGACAGGGTGAGGGGGGGGGGGGGGCAGAAAAAACCCCGACAACAACAACAAAAACAGGAGAAAAAAAAACACGACTTCCCCTACAAATCAAGTTCTCCTCAAGGCAAAAGGCGCTCGAAACAAGACCTCTCACGGAGGAAGAAGAAGCAGGAGAAGAAGAAGAAGAATACGTTTCATCAATGACTACAGTAACAGCATATAAGGTTCAGCACAACCCTGTCCGAACCCCCCAGTGGCTGTTGTCAACGTTCCCATACACATCCGCACTAGTTACCATTCAGTACTCCCCCCATCCACACCACACACACACACACACACACACACACACACATCCCCAACTACCTGATCACCCCAAAACAGATCAGTCAGAGACACCTGTAAACAGACCCACACCTTCACGACACGCCAGCCCAGTCAGTCATCAAACTAATCGTTGTTGACAAGCATTGTTCTTCAGCGAACGTCACCGACTCCCGTTAACTCACTCAGTACGGCCAGTCCTCTTTTCTCCTCTACACAGACCCCTCGGATGTCCAGTGGGTGTCTCAATGACCCAACCTTCAGCTTCCGTCGTCAGAATTGTGGTATTCTTTGTCAACATTCACCTCTTCAGTATAAGAGCCTTCCGCTTGCAATATTTTGATGCAGTTAACGTCGTCTCTTTCGCCGTTCGTATGGAGAGAGTTAACGGGTTTTGTTTGCAGCTGGTGACGCTCTTGGTGTAGTTTATCAATGTTATAAAAAAATAAAATAATAAAATAAAAAGAATGCATGAATGGAAAAACATTACAGTTGGAACAGCGAGAACAACAGATAGTCTACCGAAACTAATTTTTCAATGGAAATCGCTGCAATATATTTTTTTTCTTCTCAAAAGTTAGAATAAAGTCACCTATAACAAGAAAAATACCTTAGGACGCACAAAAGTTTGGTATGTGGTCATAATTAACAAATTAAGTTTTCGAACGCTGTGATTTGCTAAAATACTGACCGCTCTGGTACGCCATACAACTCGCGGCAAGCGCGCCAGCCGCAGTTGAGATAATGAGGTGTTTTAACACGGCGCGTGAACTTGTCTTGGCTTGCCGCGATATACCGACAGGCGTACACTCACTGGTAACTGACCCTGAAAAACTATGGTCGACCAAGAAATTCAAAATCCCGCAGAATCGGCGGATCTCCCCGAAAAAGAAAACTGGTAAGAGTAACGTGCTTTCTTGAATGTTTTCATTCTTTTACACAAACGAAATATGACACAGCTCGCCATGTAACACATTAATTCTATGTAATTATATTTTGATATCTCGATAAGGTAATTATGATGAAACTGTTAAAGGCAGTAGGAATGCTTTAACCATGTTTCATTTATAACGTTCGTTGTTGAGTTATCAGTTCATTTTCTTTATCAGCTTGGATATGGAAATGTGATAAAAGCTGATTATTTTTCCTTGCAAACTTTTAAAACTGTGATGCATATGTGTGTGTGTGTGTGTGTGTGTGTGTGTGTGTGTGTGTGTGTGTGTGTGTGTGTGTGTGTGTACGTGTGTTAATGATAAATATGAGAACACATAAGGTCAATATCACTGAACAAGTAAAAGGGCAATAAGATGTTCTATACTAGGCTGTGTATTACTGGTGAAAGAGCAGCAAAGTGCATCATGTGCTAAGAATTCCAAGATAATAGTCAGCCAAATTAGGTGAGACTGGATCTAAGACTGTCAGTTGGTGCAGCGCACAGTATGGTGACATTTGAAAGTGTGCAGGACAGAGATTACGTATAAAAGGCTGGCTTGTCTTTACAAATGCGAAAACAATTATGACATACACAGAGACGAAACAAAACACCTGTACAGATAGCCATCCAGACCATCAGCCTGCCTATGATCAAGGATCCCCTGTCTGTTTTGTGGTATCCTTGCTAATGTCCACAATCGGAGAAAAATACATAAAGCCTTCCCAGTAAAAACCAAACAAGAAGCAGGATTTCAGGTAGCTATTCTGTCTCCAAAGATCGAGATGACAACAGGGCAAAAACATTATCTGACATAATTTGGTAAGCAAGTAGGGAGGACCTTTTTGCATGGGATGCTGTGCACCATGATGCCCACAGTACCAGCCTAAAAACTCAGGAACATTCCTGCTTGATTTACGGACGCAAAAATCCCAAACCGTCCCCGTACTTTGAGGATCCTTAAGAGGCCAGGTCGCATACTATCTTCAAAATATGTCAACATTTGGAGGTAAGTAATGATGAACAAGCCACGCTGTCTGATCTTGTATCCAAAACGCAGGAGTTTTGCGGGTATGAGCTGATGCATACACTACAAAGCATGTATAAAAGAACAAACTTCCTGAACACGTTGAGGCAGATATTTTGATATTAAGATGAGGCAAACATACCAATGTAGTAACCCTCAGAACAGCTTCTTGGAAGATCCTCAACCTGTAGTTTGACACCCCACAGACAGAAGATTCAGAGGCAAAAATTTTCGGAATCGAAACAGCAGCAAAACTTAACAGAAGTGATATAGAATAGAGGTTTTGCCACCAATTAAGTGTATCCAGGATCACAAAACATGAAGTCTATTCCAGGGAACATGAATTTTGCCCTCCGTCATTGTTCCTTGTGGCAATGGAACTGATCCGTCCACAAAAGACATGGCCCACCTTTGTCAGCCAGGGCGTGTTGTTTGAACCACAGTCAACTTCAATACCAACATCGTTTTGTCATAAAAAAATGGAGTATTTCTGGTAAACCTTGTGAACAAGGTGAGACTTATAACTGTGCTTTGTGATATGTTTGTGGCAAATGGACACCCAACACTTCACAGCCAAATTGATGCAGACGCCCTGATCGTTGAAAATGTTGAAACTGCCATCAGACATACAGCTGATCATCCTGTTGTGGTCATTGGTGAAGACACCGACCTGCTGATTTTGCTCTGATACCATATCAGCCCAAATTTTCAGATCAGGTTCGAAGTCGAAGATAAAGAAACAACGGGTGTGGATCATCCAAAGGTTACACGTAGAACGTAGAGATGATATATGCCGGGCAATACTGTTTGTGCATGCCATCACATGATAATTATGCACAACCTCAAGGTTGTCTGGGATGGGAAAAGGCATGCCCACACTAAGGGAGCTGGAGGCAGAAAACATCTTTCAGGACACTGTTGAAGTGTATTCCAAACAGTGGAAGGAGTGGTGTCTGCAGGCGAGACTGTCATCATCTTGCACAACAACCAGCGACGCCAGCAAGTATCACAATATCTGGTCATATCTTCAAGTACCACAATGGGTGCACTGTGACTGCAACCTGATGACGACCATCTTGAGCATTAGATGGCTGAACCGCCACCTGCTCCAGACACACTTCTTGCTCCCGTCCCACCCCAAGTAATTGGATACAGCTGCCAGTCACACTATGATTCAAGGTAGTGGAGCTGCAAGAAAGATGGACTGGCCTGCTCTGTTACATGTGGTAACTGCCGCGGTGTTACTCATGCAAATTCTCCTGTGATTATCTTTGGAGGAAGTGACCGAAGAATACCAGGGCAAACTGATCTTATGCTTACTGGTGACTGACACACAAATAGGCCTTTTATTGTTGTGATTTATGTTATGAATATGATTTGATGACAGATTTGTACGTAATTTTTCCAACCAGGTGCAACTTCTGCATGTTCCCGCGAGAATTTGTAAAGTAGGTCATTTGTACAAAGTATCGCGTAATGTTACCTAATTTTCAGCTAGTAGGACAGTATTCTGTAGGCCCTAGGGTTGATTTTCAGATTCTACAAACCTTGTAGAGTAATATTCAGCAAAAGGAAATTACAGCAAACTCTCCTGTAATATCTTTGGAGGAGCTGTTCCCGTAAGAATTTGTAAAGTATGTCATTTGCACAAGGTATCGCGTAATGTGACCCAGTTTTCAGCTAGTAGGACAGTGACCTGTGGGTCCTAGTGTTGATTTTCAGATTCTATAAACCATGTAGAGTAATATTCAGCAAAAGGAAAATATATTGCAGCAAACTCTCCTGTGATATCTTGAGGAGCTGACCGAGGAATACTCGGTTAAGTGGATCTTATGTTGACTGGTGACTGACACACAAATAAGCCTTTAACTGTTGTATTTTATCTTATGAATATGGTTTGATGACGGATTTGAACGTAATTTTTCAAGACCTTTCCAACGAGGTGCAACTTTTGCATGTTCCCGCAAGAATTTGTAAAGTAGGTCATTTGTACAAGGTATTGCGTAATGTGACCTAGTTTTCAGCTACTAGGACAGAGACCTGTGCGTCCTAGGGTTGATTTTCAGATTCTACAAACCATGTAGAGTAATATTCAGCACAAAACAACAACAACAACAACAAATTATATTGCAGTGATTTCCACTTCAAGCATATTTTTCTTTAATTTAGGTAGCCTAAGAAGAGATCAATGGAAGATCCGAAGGGGTCACGGGTCAGAGCTAAGGTGTCGCGTGATACTTTTTTTTTTTTTTTTTTTTTTTTTTACGGCTTAAGCCTTGTCGACTAATAGGACTAGCAGCCACTGTCACGTACATATCCACACGCAGACTATCATGTTTCAGAATATGTAAGCTTGTTCCGTGTCATCCCGCTAACGAGGTCGTTGATGACAGCTCGTGAAATTCCAAAGCGCTATGAATGATGGTAATGCTCGCGTTTCGTCGACCGGACTTGTTTTCGAAACTCGGCTCTCCATTTAACACCCCCCCTAACGCCCCCCCACCCCCCACCACCACCACCACCACCACCCCGGCCCCGCCCCCACCCCCCATTCCCTTCCTCCCTTACTCCCGCCCTAAGCCACCCACCCACCCCATCCCCAACCCACCACCCCTACTTCTCGCCCACTCCCCAAGTCCTCCGTCCAAACCCACCACCACCGCCCCCTACCCAACCGCCACCCCACCAACCCCCTTCCAGAATCTGTTTCTCACGTCCCGATGAAGATTCTGTTTCGTGGTGAATTTCAGAACCCTCTCCCCCATCTCAACACCTCTCTTTCCTGCTAACCACACCCCTTGACCCAGTCACAACCTTTCCCCAGTTGGGGTTGGGGCTGGTTTGGCTGCTTTTGGTTTATGTTGTTTGTTTTCACCTTTTTTATTATTTTATGCAACCCTTCTTTGCTTCCTCTGTTCCTTCTATTAAGAAAGGGTGAATACCGTAGTCGCACCTTCTCGCCACGTTAATGTGGGTGTTTCCTCAGGGGGACACGGTGCAGGTTGTTTCAACCGACGCGGCACGGGAGCGAGCAACTGGCGCTATATCAAAACTAGATCTCGGCCTCTCCAATCAAGGAAAGCCGCAGCTAGACCAGTCTAGCATGGAGAGGGATGGGCTCCGCCATGCTTTTCTGCCCAAGACTCACCGCATGAATGACGACCACTACTCAACCCATACCGGCTCGGTCGTCACCCGGGTCAACAAGGACCGCGCCTTCCATTGCAAACCAGGGTGGAGGTGACAAATGTGCTACTGGTGGACCACACAACAACAAGCTCCGGGCCAGGAACAACATCTCTATTGGCACGTGGAATGTCAGAACACTAAGGACGCCAGGAAAATTGGAAGAACTGACACATGCAATGAACAAATATCGCTGGCACATCCTAGGACTCTGTGAAACACGATGGAAAAACATCGGTGAAATACCCACACTTGAAGGCCACAGACTATTTTACAGTGGTAGAGAGGACAAACACGAACATGGAGTAGGGTTCCTGATCCACAAAGACATTGTTAACACTGTCATGGGCTGCCGACCAATATCCAGCAGGCTCACTACCATCCGCCTGAGGGCATCCCCATTCAACATCACCATCATACAAGCATATGCTCCAACATCTGATCACAGCGATGATGAAGTTGAGGAGTTCTACGAACAACTACAAGAAACCCTTGATCAGACACCAAAGAAAGACATCATAGTAGTACAAGGTGACTGGAACGCCAAGATCGGAGAAGACTCCTACAACACCTGGAAGGGCACATGTGGACGATATGGTAACAACGCTACAAATGAAAGAGGTTTGAGACTCCTGGAATTTGCCTGCTTCAACAACCTGAAGATAACAAACACATTTGGACCACACAAAGCATCCAGAAGATGGACATGGCACAGCCCTGGAGGAGATCACCACAACCAAATAGACTACATCATGGTAAAGAAGCGTTTCCAGTCTAGCGTGAACATTGCCAAGACAAGAAGTTTCCCAGGAGCTGACATTGCAAGTGACCACGACTTGGTAATGATGACCTTCAAACTCCAACTGAAGAAAACAAGGAAACAAAGCTTCTCAAGACTGAAGTTCGACCTGGAAAAATTGAAAGATCCTGAAGTACAAGAGGCATTCCAAGCCATGATTGGTGGGAAATTCGCGCCACTCATCACTCTCGATGCAGATGACGCCGACCTGGATACACTCGTAAGCGACTTCAACGCAGCTGTAACTGAAACAGCCCAAACAACTCTTGGAAAACAACGCATCAAAAAGAAGCCCTGGGTCACGGACGACATCCTACAGCTGTGTGACAAACGTAGAGACCTGAAAAAGAAAAAGAATGAAGAAGAAGGGGCAAAACAGTACAAAGCAGTTAACACCGAAATCAAGAGAAGCATGAAGAAGGCAAGGGAGAATTGGATTGAAGGAAAATGCCAGGACATAGAGGAAAACCTGACAAGAAACAACAGCAAGAAAGCCTACCAAGTTGTGAAAGAACTTACCAACACAAGGCAAGGTAGAACTATGTCCAACATCCAGACCAAGGATGGAAAATGTCTAACAGAAGAACAAGACATCCTAAAGCGATGGACAGAATACTGCTCAGAGCTATACAACATACAGACCACAGGTGATCCAGCAATACTGAATGTTCCACCAGCCACTGATAACAGTAATCACCCCATACTCCGTGAAGAAATAGAGGCAGCAATAGCATCGCTGAAAAAAGGGAAATCGGCAGGAGTGGACAACATCCCATCAGAACTGGTCCAAGCAGGGGGTGAAGTTATGATAGATGTGCTACTGAAAATCTGCAACAAGATCTGGCAAACAGGGGAATGGCCCACACCGTGGACACAATCACTGATCATCACCCTCCCCAAAAAGGGCAATCTCCAGCAGTGTCAAAACTACCGCACCATCAGCCTGATTAGTCATCCCAGCAAAGTCATGTTGAAGATCCTGCTTAACAGACTGAAACCACAAGCAGAAAACATCATTGCTGAAGAACAGGCAGGTTTCAGACCAGGAAGGAGCACAACTGAACAAATCTTCAACTTGAGGTTGCTATGTGAGAGGTACCATCAACACCAACAAGACCTCTACCACGTCTTCATTGATTTTAAGAAGGCATTTGACAGGGTCTGGCATGCAGCTTTGTGGGCTACCATGAATCTGTACAACATCAACGCCAACCTGATCAGACTGATACAGCACCTCTATGACAAAGCCACCAGCGCCGTCTACCTCAACAATAGCATCGGGGACTGGTTCAGAACCACAGTCGGAGTGAGACAAGGCTGTCTACTCTCCCCAACACTCTTCAACATCTTCTTAGAAAGAATAATGACTGACGCACTGGAAGAGCATGTAGGAACAGTCAGCATAGGCGGCAGAACAATCACAAACCTACGTTTTGCCGACGACATTGATGGACTGGCTGGGAAAGAAGAAGAACTGGCAAGCCTGGTCAAACATCTAGACAAAGCCTCCACATCGTATGGAATGCAAATCAGTGCGGAGAAAACCAAACTGATGACTAACAACACCAACGGCATCAGCATTGACATCAAAGTCAACGACGAAAAGCTTAAAACAGTCCACAGCTTCAAATATCTGGGAGCAATCGTGTCAGATGAAGGATCTAAACCAGAAGTACTCTCGAGAATTGCCCAAACAACAATGGCACTCAACAAGCTGAACACCATCTGGAACAACAAAAACATCGCTCTCAGCTCAAAAATCAGACTGATGCGTTCCCTGGTTATATCAATATTGCTCTACGCCTGCGAGACTTGGACCCTGACTGCGGACATCGAGAGAAGAATCCAAGCTGTCGAGATGAGATGCTTTCGTAGACTACTTGGCATCTCCTACAGAGACCACATCACTAACACGGAAGTGAAGAACAGAATCAAGCAAAGTATTGGACCCTACGAAGACCTTCTGTCCATAGTGAAAAAACGCAAACTTAGGTGGTATGGACACATCTCCCGATCATCTGGTCTTGCCAAAACGTTCCTGCAAGGCACCGTACAAGGAGGCAGAAGGAGAGGACGGCAGAAGAAGAGATGGGAAGACAACATCCGGGGGTGGACAGGCTTGACGCTCGGTGACGCCCTGAGGAAATCAGAAAACCGTGAAGAGTGGAGAGGGGTGGTGGCCAGGTCAGCAGCGGTGCCCCAACGGTCTGAACCCAGACTACGGGAGAGGTGAAGGTGAAGGTGAAGGTGTTCTCCCAATGGAATTGACAGGAACCCGTAATGCAGCGATCTCTGACTTCTGTTTTGGAAATCGCTGGCTCGGCAGCTCGTCGTCCTCGCCCTCCCAGTGGATACTACAAGAGCTGCAGACTATCTAAATGCCACACGAACTTCCCAACACACACACACACACACACTCTCTCTCTCTCTCTCTCTCTCTCTCTCTCTCTCTCTCTTTTATGTTTTGTTCACCGTGCGATTGCATGTCTCGAGGATGCGAACCTGCTTTTCTTCAGAACTTCAGATTACAGAATACTTTATTATCTCAACAAGAGAATTTTTCAATGTGTTACAATGTGCCCAATAAAGTTTTCGGTTTAAAATGGTTTTGGATTTTGAATCTCTCTCTCTCTCTCTCTCTCTCTCTCTCTCTCTCTTTGTGGAATGGCCGTGAATGGTGGAATAATGGTGTATTTTGATTGTGTTTTGATTTTTTTTCTCTTTTTGTGTGTGTGTGTGTGCTCATTTTCGCTTCTTTAACTTTATTCCCTCTTTAAGGCGAGGCTGGATGTAAAAAAAGCATGTTACTTGCTTATCTATTACCCTCGATAATAAAGATTCTGTCTTTGTCTTGTCTTGTCTTCTCTCTCTCTCTCTCTCTCTCTCTCTCTCTCTCTCTCTATCTATCTATCTATCTCTCTCTCTCTCTCTCTCAAAGCGAGTACGCAATCAGAATGGTTATTTCATCAGGACTCGAAACCATTTCTTGGCTGGTCAGAAGTTCTGCTGGACGATGTGCGAAAAGTCTTCAATGTAGTCCACCACCACCACCCTCCCCCTCCTCCCCTGTCCCATCCCCTTCTGACAAGGACATAAAGCTTGTTGTATTTTCTTAGACTGTTCGTCTTCTCTCTTCTTCTCTGGGCCATCAGCTGCAACAACACCAACAACAAAAACAACACACGCACAGCGTAAATCCTCTTCTACATCGTTTTTAACCTTAAACTAAACAGAACCCCGAAAGGATTCAAAGGCTCAGGGAAGTAGTATAGAAGAAACACACTCGTGCTGTTATTTTCAGTTACTTGTACTCATTTTTTTTTAAATCCACAAAGAGAGACTCAGAAACTACAACAGTTGATATTTTAGCTGTTTTCCCTTCGCTTGCTATTCAAAAACACCGTCTGTCGATTTGAATTCCTTATGGAGACGGGGTGGTGGGTGACTAGGGTGGAGAGGGAAGGGGCTGAGGGTGAGGGATTATCGACTCAAGAGGTAATGAGCAGCCCAAAGGGTTGGGGGGTGGAGGTGGGTAGCGACTATTTGAATACTGGCCTCTCTCTCTCTCTCTCTCTCTCTCTCTCTCTCTCTCTCTCTCTCTTCACACACACACACACACACACACACACACACACACACACACACTGACGCAGGTACGTACTCATACTCAAACAATAGTACACACCCTCACCCTTTGCCCACACTCAAATTACCACCAAGGTAGGAACAAAGGGAAGCTCTAAACGGCTGCCCTCCTACTGTCTGAAACCGACTGGAAAGTAACCCAAAAAAGAAGGGATTTGGAAGTTCGTCATCGGTCCTAAGGACTCCTCAGTGTGTGGTCAATAGTATCACCCGCAGTACATCTGGCGCCATGAGAGGTCCTCCACACACCCTTGATCAAACACCTTTTGTAACAAGTCTCGTCGTCTTACCGCCATCTTTGTATCACCTCAGTTCGTTGTAACCACTTCAGAGGTATGCAAGATATGTTATCACTAAACGATCTCCCTTTTTTTTTCTTTTCTTTTTTTTTTTGTCAAAATCAGCGTCTTTTCGGGGTTTAAATACCAATCGTCTTCGCTTTCGATGACATAATATCTTTCTGGTCTGAACGACCGAGAGAAATCGAGAGACAGGCTGACAGACTGACAAGACTTGACCAAGGGAATGGTTCCACACACAAAATCCCAATGCAAAATAAGGACCCACTCAAATTTATTTTTCCACTGAAAGACAAAAGATGCAGTATGTAATTCTTTAGTGAAGATAATAAAAGCGCGCAAGCACACACACACACACACAGAGAGAGAGAGAGAGAGAGAGCCACAAATACACACAATAGATACACCCTTCCTCTTACTCCTTCGCCTAACCGTTCTCGCAGTACAACACAGGTACAAAAACCAGCTTTCCACCTGACCCCAACCCCACCCCCCACTCTCTCTCTCCCTGTTAACACTGTAAACTGGAAGTGAATGGAGTGACGGTGCTCAATTGGGTCCTAGGTCCTGACCAAATACACAGTGTGTTGTGTGGTCGGTCAATACAACATTGGTATCACACGTCCATCTTGACGTCAGAAAGGTTCCCAGTGGGAACGCTCCACACCTTTGAGCCACTTTCTTTTGTTGGGACAACTCTCATCATCTTACAACCCCCGCCTCCGGGCCTACCGAGATCTGTGCGACCACTTCGTTATGTACGCCACGAACCGTGACAACCTCCAGATAGCGCTACGTGTCAATAGCGTTACGCGTCGACAGCACCACGTGTCAATAGCGCTACGTTTCAACAGCGCTACGTGTCAATAGCGCTACTTGTCGATAGCACCACGTGTCAATAGCGCTACGTTTCAACAGCGCTACGTGTCAATAGCGCTACTTGTTGATAGCACCACAGTGTCAGTAGCGCTACGTTTCAACAGCGCTACGTGTCAATAGCACTACATTTCAACAGCGCTACGTTTCAACAGTGGTACGTGTCAATAGCGCTACGTTTCAACAGCGTCAAGTCTCAATAGCGTTACACGTTGACAGTGCTAGCGACGATTCAATAGCGCTAGGTGTCGAAAGCACCACGTGTCAATCGGGCTACGTGTCAACAGCACTACTATACGTTTCAACAGCGGTACTGATCAATAGCGTTACGCGTCGATAGCGCTAGTGATGTGTCAATAGCGCTACCTATCAACAGCACTGCGTGTCAATAGCGGTAGGATGTATCAATAGCGACACATGTGTCCACAGAGCACTGCGTGTCGATAGTACTTTGTGTCAAAAGCACCATTCCGTTTAAGTTTTATTGCAAAGTGTCAACAGTGCTGCATGTCGTGTCGATTAGCACCACGGGGCTACTGTTTTGTTTTATCACTACGCCGGTGTCAATAGCGCTACGTGCTGTTACCGTTACGTGTCAATAGATCTACGTGTCGATAGAACTACGTGTTTAAAAGTTTGTCACTTCATCTCAATATCGCTTTGTGTCACTGAGAAGCGCTTCTTCTTTGGGATTTAGATTCTTGATCCGGAGCAGATTGTGCTCTATTTCGATGACATCTTTCCGATCTGACTGACTGACAGACCTAAAGACAGAAGGGCCGACTACAAACCCAATGAATGCAACCACAATAGACAGTATATGTACATGCATGCACGTTCCACACACACACACACACACACACACACACACCTCACAACTCTCCCCAACCCCTCTGCCCCACCCCGCCACCACACACACGCACGCACACGCGCGCATGCGCACACACACACACACACACTTACCTGTAGTCCTTTAGCGAAGACTCCTCTCCATGATCATCATTTGGGGGTGAGGGGGAGAAAGAGGGACGAGGAGGAGAGGGGAGGGGGTAGTGCCAGCCACAGTAGAGAACAGGTCAAAAAAAGAAAAAAAAAAGAAAAAAAGGCGGCAGACCCCCCAGTGAGCAAGCGAACTTGATCGGTCTATCCCTTCCTCTGTCCCTCTCTCTCTCTCTCTCTCTCTCTCTCTCTGTGTCTCTCTAGCTCCACTCCCCTCTACCTGCCTGCCTGTCTGTCTGTCTCTCTCGGTCTCAGCGGTCTAGCCTCTGGTTGCGCTGCACTTTCCTTATTTCTCCTCACTGGTGAACACAGGCAAAGGTCCTTTCTTTCTGTCCCGAGCAGACCTCGATCGAGATGATGATGACGACGACGATGATGATAATAATAATGATAATAATAATAATAATAATAATAATAATAATGCCGTGCCTGTAACGATCCGTCTTCGATCCGTCCTCTCTCCCCTCTCTTTCGTCGATATTCGATCGATCCAGCAATGGATGAGAGACCTGGATGCTGCGATAGATGTTACCTGCACACACCACGAGACGAACTGGTCATGAAAAATCCTATCCTTTCTTTTTTTAATTATAATTATCATATTCATCTATCTATCTACATAATATGAATAATCCTTTTTTTTGTATTTTGTTTATTATAGTTATCTATCTATTTATCTACCTATATATCTCTCTCTTTCTATTTATGTATTCATTCATTTATTTATTCCCTTTTTTTATGAGAAGATGAGGCTATACTATTATCATTCATCATTGTTGTCGTCATCGTAATCACCACCACCACCATTATCATTATCATAATTATACATCATCATCATCATCATCATTATAATCATGTCATGATACAATTGTCGTTGTTGCTGCTGTTGGTGTTGTTGTTATTGTTGTTGCTGCTACTACTACTATTACTGCTACTGCTGCTGCTTTTTGCTTGCTGCTGTTGCAACAACAACAAAAATCCCAAAACAGATTCCTCTGTGTGAAATATGACTGCTCTCTCTGGTGAACGCCCGTCTCTACAATGAAGTGCCATCTTTGTTGTTGTTGTTGTTGTCTTTTTCGTGTTTACACACACACACACACACACACACACACACACACACACACACACACACACACATATATATATATATATATATAGAGAGAGAGAGAGAGAGAGAGAGAGATTAGTGCATTTGCTGTACAAAGTGGATGTTTCAACAGCACTTTCCCTGAAAAAAAAACCTTCTGTTTCCGTAAGTTCTTTTATGTGCGCTAAAAGTGCGTGCTACACGCAGAGGCCTCCGTTTATCGTCTTGTCCGGAAGACTTACCATGCACGTGTAATAATAATGATAATCATCGAGTCATCATCATCATCATCATGAAAACAAGTTTCCCATCTGAGTGGATAGTGGAGTGACAGAGAGGGGAGCAAGGGATACAAACAGGATGGCAAACGGACAGAGGGACAGACAAACGGAGAGACAGATGGAGGAAAAGACAGTTCGAAGTTCGAACATCATTTATCGATCTGCGATTTTCATCATGGCACTGAGTGAGGAGGGAGTGATGGAGAGAGTGAGAGAGGGGGTTGGGGGGGAGAGACAGATAGACAGAGAGAGAGAGAGAGAGAGAGAGAGAGAGAGCGAGAGAGAGCACAGAAATAATTATGTTGACGTCAAATACAGGTTAATGACAGAGAGAGAGAGAGAGAGAGAGAGAGAGAGAGAAGGAGAAAGAGACAGAGCGACAGACATACAGACAGGCAGACACGCGGACAGACACACACACACACACACACACACACACACACACACACACACACACACACACAGACAATTCAAACGGCGAACTGGAGACAAAGACAGTCCCTCTCTTTTTGTCTCTTAATCTTCTCGGTCTCTCGTTTCCACGTCCCCCCCTCCCCTCCTCCCCCCCCCCCCCCCCCCCATCCCCGCTACCTCCCTCCCACATTCTTTGTCGTCCTTTTATCTCCCTCTAACTCCCCAGTCTGTTATCTCCCTATCTCCCCACCGCCTCCCACCAACCCCCTCACTCCCTCCCGTTCCCTCCCGCTGACGGCCCTGTCTCGACGCGATCTCGCCAGGAGTCCAGCAGTCCAGCTCCCCCATTAAAGTTGTGGAGGTGGGTGGTGAAAGTTAGTTTTGAAGTAGTTGGTTCTCCACGATCGATCCGTTTTGTACAGTAGCACGATGACACACAAACTGGCTCTCTGTTTCGTCGCTAGGTATCCTGATCATTTCGTTGAACAAAACAAGCAAGCTATTTGTGCTGAAGCATTTGTAGCAATTTTAAATGAAAACAAAAAGACAGACCAAACAAACAAACACAGGACACTGACCATATTCTACCCTCGAAAATCGACCAAACAATAACGACAACGGTATAACACACACACACACACACACACACACACACACACACACACACACACACACACGTTTTCAGGACTTTCCTCATCCCCACGGTAATAATTATTTCTTTAGTTCGTACGATTATGGTTTACCAGCCGTCGTGTGAGTTAATACTGTTCAGTGTTTAAGCACACATTATAAGCTTGATAATGCTCTGTGTTTCACGCATGACGCATGACATGGGTATCAACTGGTACTTCTCTTCATTCTTCGTGATTTCCAGTTTTAAAACACGCTTAAACTACTATCGTCAATCTCACTCCTTTCCCTTTCCTCCACATCCACAGCCTCCTATTCCTTCCTTCCTCTCCCATCTCCCTCCCCAATGTTAAATCCTCTCACGCTGCCTCAACGTCCCCCCCCCCCCCATTCCCCCACCCCCACCCCCTCCGCTTCCACCCCACCCCACTCCACCCCTCCCTCTCTCCCGTCCTGGAGGTGTCAAGCCCTGCTGATAAATCTCCGCGAGTCCGGCAATCCGGACTTACGGCTGTAAAGTTCGTTCTGTTCCTGTCCTGTGAGTTTGACGTCACTGCTGACGGTGGTCGGTCCTTAGCTGGCCGACCAGTCTGATCCCCCTCCCCCTCCCACGCTGCCCCCTCCACCCCCCTATCACCGTACTCTAGCCCTTTTTACCCACCCACCCCCTTACCCCCCACAGATGAAGTGAGTGGTACTTCGTCATGAATGGAGGGACTGTTCTGTATGGGAGTAAATGGCCCCCAGGGTCCTGCATTGAACAGGAAACACTTTTGAGTGCTCTCTCTCTCTCTCTCTCTCTCTCTCTCTCTCTGTCATTCTCTCTCTCCCTCGGTCACTCTGTCTCTGTCTTTCTCTGTCTGTCTGTCTATCTGTCACACACACACACACACACACACACACACACACACACACAAACAAACACAAACACTAACAATAGCACTAATATAGCACTTCTTCTTTTGTGGAGGGGTGGGGGGGGAGACGTTATGTGTGGCGACGGAATAAAATGCGGATGCTTTTACTGTTTTCACAATTTAGAAAAAAAAAAAATTACATAAAACTAAGCCATTCTGTTCCAGTCGCATAAATTCCTTCCAGGGGTATTTTACAACATCGTGTGCTTGCAGTGACAGCAGCAGCAGAAGTGACACAGGAACTACATCTGCAAATGAACATAGATTTCGTATTGTGCGGGAGGCATGTTAATTGTCGACTGCGGGCGCCACTTAAAACAGTACACAAACCAACGTCTGGTTCACATGAATATGGCATTCCCTATATAATTACTGCAAATCACACTACTTAGACAGTCGAATGAAAGCACACCACTGAATTCTTTAAAAAAAAAAAAAAAAAAAAAAATTAAAGCACAGGTGCTGCACTGATTCATCTGAATTTACAAAACATCAATAAAAGCAAAGAAAAGATTTAAAATGATGAAATTAGAAACAAGAAAAATGGAAATACATTTTGTACAAATTTTAACAGTAGAGAGCCCACCTAACCATTTCACCATTTACTGATGCATCACTTAATCAAACAATCAGTCTTACGAACAGCTATATACAGATAGTTCACACTCTCGTGTCCTGGGCACTGCTCCTTGCAGAAAGCACTGATATGAAGTAAATACCAAGACCGGTAAAATTTTAAAATATCAACAACAGTAGGCTCTTCATGTCTTAAATTTGTATTCTTAAAGCAGCAAATTAACAGCTCCTTCAGGAATGAATGTATGAATGAATAAACAAATAAATAGATAAAATAGTGATAATAACTGAACCGACGTAATGGACCCAGCTTTGCCAGTGGAGTGATGGCCTGGAGGTAACGCGTCCGCCTAGGAAGCGAGAGAATTTGAGCGCGCTGGTTCGAATCACGGCTCAGTCGCCAATATTTTCTCCACCTCCACTAGACCTTGAGTGGTGGGTCTGGACGCAAGTCATTCGGATAAGACGATAAACCGAGGTTCCGTGTGCAGCACGCACTTAGCGCACGTAAAAGAACCCACGACAACAAAAGGGTGGTCCCTGGCAAAATTCTGAAGAAAAATCCACTTCGATATGAAAAACAAATAAAACTGCACGCAGGACAAACAAAACAAAAAAAAAGAAAAGAAAAAAAGGGTGGCGCTGTAGTGTAAGAACGCACTCTCCCTGAGAGAGAGCAGCCCGAATTTTCACACAGAGAAATCTGTTGTGACAAAAAAGAGAAATGCAATACAACAAACACTCAACATGAAGTCCAACAGCACGCATGCGTACAAAGACGACACTGTTCTCCCATAATAGAATAGAATAGAACAGAATATGTCTTTATTACCAAGTGTACCGGGGTCACAAGGAATATTGGGGGCGGTGGGGGGCCGGGGGGGGGGGGGGATATAGTACATAACAAGATACGAACATAAATCGAAAATCATACATAAATGGAGCTTGTAATCTTTGGACACGTTACCCAGTGTCAATCTCATCAAATATAACACTAATCTGGGTGTCACTGTATGTTTTATATGAATGAATGCAAACTAAGGGGATCAATGAATGAATGGGCCACAATTCGTTGCAGTATTCATACAGTTGCTTGTTGCTATAAGGGGCAATAAATCATAATTATGGCATCTAGATCCTGTGAACTGTCACGCACCGTGATCCATTTTCATGCTATAAAGCATTTATGGGCAATTAACAAAAACACGAATGAGGCGCTTTCACCCTACGCATAGTTTAAAAGTAATACAGGAAAAGCAGATAAAAAAAAAAAAAAAATTGCCAACCCGTTTCTGTATCAAGTATGTGCGCATTATGAGAGGGACTATCAACGAAAATAATCACATATCTATCTATCTATCTATTCAGAAACACACACACACACACACACACACACACACAGAGAGAGAGAGAGAGAGAGAGAGAGACGATGCATTCAAACAAAAAAATAGGTGAGGGGAAATAAAAACGCGTGCAGCTGATGACAACAACGCTGATAATACTAATCATAAACATGATAGTACCAGCATCATTGTGCAGTGGTGCTGAGCTTATGACGGCGGAGATGGTACTAACCGTAGTGTTGAAAATATCTGAATGATGATGATGATCATGATGATGGTAATAATGACGACCGATGACATCGATGATTATGATGATGATTCTGCTTCGTGTTCTCGTCAGCTGAGGTCGTGACCCCATCAACTGAGGGTCGTGACCTCTCAACTGAGGTCGTGACCCAATCGAATGAGGGTCGTGACCTCATCAATTGAGGGTCGTGAACTCATCAATACGGTTGCGCGTTTCGAGTCTCCCGTGAGCAATGGCAGTACTGAAGGAGACGATTGGTCAGTTGGCTGATGTCACGTCAGTTAAAGTTTGCCGATTAATTTAGGCTCAGATCTCTGGAACATCAGAAGCGACCCCCCCACCCACCCCACCCATTCAACCCACCCCGCCTCCTAGCTCATACATACAGCCCTTCATGTGGTTACACCTATTTCTAATTATCTAGCAGCAGCTGACACAAATCAATCAAACACAACCTTGACCTGTCCGATTTCAAGATACTGTCACATGGCTATTGTGTACTTATAATTACTTTACATACGCTCCACGTGCCAAAACGAATTCAGCGCTTCTCTCGGTCTAACGCTTTCGCTCTGCTTGGCCGGTGGATCTTTGAAGATCTCACCCCTCACCCCACCCCCACCCCTCTACCTATCCCGTACCCACCAGAAGACCAACACACCTGTTCTATGCTTGTGAGCACACCCAACGATCAAAATTACACGGCCCTTTGTACAGCATGCGCTTTCTCTTGTCAGATCATAGGCAAAGAGAAAGCGGAGGAAGAAAAAAAAGAAAGAAAGAGAGATAGAAAAAAAAGGGAGAGAGCTACTGACATAATTGATACCTTTCACAAAGTGGAGGAAGCGCTGTCTGGCTATATGATGTTGACAGGTCTGAGCATATAGGTTGCCAGCTCACTGAACCGTTAGCTGTGTTGCGTCTTCTTCTTCACCACGGTGTGTTGGAAAGTATAGCCATTTTCACTTTCCTTCGTGCACATGGTGGCTCAGACCCCCTGCGTGCCAAACAATACGTCACGCATTCCGCGCGAACAGCGTCGCGGGAGGTCTCTCTTGTCATGTGACACATCAGCTGAACGCCAACGAGGTCACCTCTGCATTGCTTTCTAACCTTTCCGACACTTTATTGCGGTCAAACTGCAAATACGGCAACGCATAAATCAAATCGGACCGTTGTACAGATAATTTCGATACGAGTAGCTAACGCCAGTTAAAACAAAAAAAACAGCGTGAAATTTCACAGCTGTACCGCGACGGAGCGAGTGAAGGTATTCGCATTGGCATAATTTCAATGAACTTTACTACAATATAGTGCGATCATGTTTGATGTTTAAAATCTAACACAGCGCAGACTAAGTGAAACACTACAGTTATCGTCGATGTAACAAGTGATACTGGGTACCGTGATTAAAAAAAAGATAAGCAGAAAAGCATCGATTAAATAGAAATGGTCATCTATCTCAAGTCGTGATTCGTCCTGTCTGCTTTTTGTGTTGATAATCATGGAACCAATCCGATTGCCCTAAACAGTCAGCTGACTTGAATGAGCTGTGACGAATATGGCAATGTCGTAGGCGCGCGTGCATTCCAGACAGCAGCGTACTGACGGATGAATTCATTTTGTCTAGAATTGTCTACATCAATTCCTGCAAATATGCATCAATAAATTTTAACAACTTTCAGTATATTTAAGGATAAATATATTTTTCATCATTTTTATGCAGGTTCATTGAAATTGTGTGGAAAGATGAATTTGTACGGCGAAAAACATGTTCGCTTCACATCCAAATTCTCCCAACTTCGTCTTGGCAGCAAGCCCCGACGCTCCGCATGTGTTTATTTTCGCTTTCCCGCGCCTTGCCAACCACGGAACGACCCACAGCCAGCGCAATATCACGCCCCGCGCAAGAAAATATTCCTTCCATGTTTTACTAAATTATGACAGTATGAATAATTTAAGAAATTGTTCATTGTGTTTTTATTTCATGACAATATTGATACTTGGTGTTTTACAGGTAAAACGTCATATATTAGGGAAAACAATTAAGTTACGTGGCTTCTTTACATACACGCTACCGGTGTGAATCGCCACGACAGCTGTTTCCCGCCAATTATTACTCATTCTGGTTGTGTTGTGCTGTGCTACTTGTCGACTGTTACTTGCAATCGCCTGTAATTCATACTTTCTGGATTGTTTTTGTTATAGGAAAGTGTACAGTATATCTTCGTTGATGGCATTTGATGCTAGAACGCACACGAGGAGGAGGCTGGGCGAGGATTTCTTCTACGAAGGGAAAAATAATGCAGCTGACCTCGACATGTAAGTTGTAAAGTAGTACGCATGCTCTGTGCGCATAAACATTAGCGTACAACTCCTCGTGGTTTTTGCTTGTTTCGATAAGATTGTAAACTGTTTTGATTTGTTAGTCTTGAATTTAGTCAGTCTATTGTCTGTTCAATCGTATTCTTTCACTTGTTAATGCGATGGTGCATCATGTGGTTGGGGAACGAGACAGTCTGCTCGATACATGACTGCCCGAAACGGCAATCGACGCCAGTTCGTGGGCTGAGCTCCACTACAGGGCTGACCTGAACAAAAGCCTCCATTCAGCGATTCACCGCTTGGAGGCCAGCCGATTACAGCTGTTCAACCAACGAGCGCTGTGAATTTATCCGAGGCGTCAACAATCAACGCTTCGAAAATAAAAAATCCAATATAAAAGATTATTTAGAATATATGAAAAAAAGAATAATTCATAGAATCAGTGTTGTATTAATCTATTTTGAAGAATAGCCAGAAATAATACCTAGATCCCCGGCTTGTGTCGTTGCGTCAGCTGTTGGAACGTTCCGTATTCGGGTCAGACACTGTAAAGTTTTCGTTTTTGAAATTTTGTTTGGCTGCATCTTTGATTGCAATTGCAAATAGACGTTTTGTACAGTACAGTTTTTATATCATTGTGAATTTTTACCCAATTTGTTTTAGATTAAAGATCACGTTCGTGCTTTTGCCTTGTATTAGATTCATGTGCATGTTTTGTCATTTACTACACATTAATTGTGACTCCTATAAGCTTATTGTTCTTATTTTTAGTCTTAAACTGGCAGATAATGAGCATCAAAGATTTGTTTTAAACGAGATCGAGATACTCAGATAGATTCCGGGTGAAACAGAGCTCCGGAACATACTCGTATCCGTCACGTGTAGCCCGTACTCGCCGCCATGACAGCTGATCGTCAGCTGATGCGCTGTGGCAATATGGAGGGCTACAGAGCGAAAACTTAACCATCAACAGTTCAACCGAAAATATATATTTAAATCTCTCTCTCTCTCTCTCTCTCTCTCTCTCTCTCTCTCTCTCTCTTGATTGTGTGTGCGTAAAAGACTGATCATTTTCTTTTCCCCAAATTTGACTTGAGGGGAGACGAGAGATCCATGAGCCAGTCTGCTCAAGGCCTGAGAGTTTGGCACCTTGCCAGAACAAAAGAGCTTTACCTTCATTCCGGACATAGTTCGACCGCTGACCATTATGTGTGTTCGGCCAGATTTGCGAGGTGAACTGTACGTTCCTGGGGCGGTTTTCTCTTAGGGTGATTAGCTGGCCGTGTGATGAGATCAAACGATGGAACAGTAATTCCCAGCACTGTTTTAACCGGCTCTCTTGCCTGGTTTGGTGAGAGAAGTGCTCAACTTTCTTCTCCCCCTTCTGCTTTTCATTTTTGTCATGACTAATCTGTTAATATTCTTAGATTATTGTCATTGCCCCAGTCTCTTCACTGGGAAATTCCGTAGTATAGTTTTCTGTGTGTTATCTCGGTGAAATTTTTTACAATTACGAATCATTCCCATGACGATGAGTCGATTAAATTTTGCTAAAATTCTTACAGACGACTGTGTGACAACCAGTGGCTATCTTCTCGCCAGGAGACGGAAAGAGGAGGGGGTGGCTGTTTAGGCTGGCGAGTTTGGCAAGAGGCTTTGGGGGCGGGGGAAGAGGAGCTGTCTGAAAGTATGACGGGGGATGGGGGAAGGGAGTGAGGTGTGGGAGAGAGGAGGGAGGGAGAGGAATGGGGAGGGTCTGGAGAGAGGAGGCGGGGGTACGTCGCGCCTTGTCTCTCCTTCCAACTTTCGAGCTAGCTCCCTCGGCTGGGCCTGGCACACACACACACACACACACCCTCGTATACACACACGCGCGCAGTGCGCGAGCGAGTCCCGTGATGTGTGTGGCGCGTTGGCACTGTGCCATGGCGCGCCAGGCTCCCCACTCTCTCACGGTCACACGCATACACGCACGCACTATTTTCTTTCTGGATTGCGAGGCGAGGTGTCGTAGTGGTTGTAGTGTCGCCGTCCGACGGGGCCATTCGCTTGTGGGGCGGGCCGAGTTTCAGTTTGGCGCGGCCGATTGAGTTGTCTGTCTGGGAAGCGTTCAGGGCCAAGTGCATGTTTTGCACCGTAACTCGACAGAGCTGACCCGTATTGGTCTGAAAGTGGACGGTGACTTTGAAGGGGAGTTTCAGCTTTGGGACTCTGCTTCTCGCACGTCCCAGGAATTAATTGTACACTTTGTGGACTGGGTTACAAGGATTCATCCTTCGTGTTGCGTCACTACTTGCTGACCCTGACTTGTCCCTGTTTTGCAAGTTGTGTGCTCTTCTTGTTCCTCCAGCCCGGATTTAGCAGTCGTTTTGGATACTTTGCCGCTTCAACGACTCTAGTCTAATGCTGTTTCATATCGTGGAAAAGAAGAAAAGGTGTGTACAATTGGTGCAGACTGGAGAAGGGACTTTTAAAACTATTATTTTAAAAAAATGAGCGTGAAACTACTAAGTTGGGTCCAACTATAGAATGAATTGACTCTTGTTTTAAAGGGAACTTGCCCGTGTTTCCAAACATTTTGACATTGCATATTTTTCAGAACTTAGGATTTATGACATGGGAATTTATTTAACCAGTTACTGAATAAAGATTATACTGCTAACTATTTGTTATTTACAAGACAAAAGGCACATACTTCGAAAACATAACAGTTGTGTTTAATATTTTTCTCTTCGGTCCAGTTATCTTACCAATTTAAACACATTGGGTTGTTGTTTTTTTAAACTGTTGACATTTAAAAATTGTATTTTGCGTGGGATATTACTTCGTCTGTCAACAAGACATCTAGATGAGTGAGACTCGTATTCTGCGATTCCTTAGTTAACAACATGACACGGAAGGGGGAAAAGTAAAGTTACGAGCAGCTGGAGTTAGGGATATGAAACATTAGTTAGAGTGATTGATTAATGCATGAGCGATGAAATTCAGATATATTGACGTTTTTTTGTGGTGGTTGTTTTTTCTTGTTTTTGTTGTAGTTTTGTGTGTGTGTGTGTGTGTGTTACTGTTCAATTGATTTATCAAAACTGCAATCAGATACGAGTTGTATTGATTCTGTCGGCCGGGGGGGGGGGGGGGGGGGGGATTTCAAAACGTGTGGGAAAATGCTTCATTTAACGAACGTTCCTCCAGATACCACGATCCATTACCATTGACATTCCTTGCATTATAACCAAGCCCTACAGCGTTCACACACTATGTGTTGGAAGTATTTTGGGGGTACCGCTGATGCATAACGCTCCATAACAAATGTTATGAAATGCTTTTTTTTTCTCTTTTTTTAATTAACGCGGAAGCCAGAATTTGCAAAGCATTTTTTTTCTTTCCAAAAGTGGGAAGGTGAACTTATGCGCTTTCTAAAAACACGGGCAAGTGAGACTGAGGGCGAATGAAGGACGGTGAATCTCTCTCTCTCTCTCTCTCTCTCTCTCTCTCAAACCCCCCGCCCCCTCCCCTAAACAGCTTATTTTTACTGACAACGGGTCAAACATTGGCGGCTTTTTGTACACGCAGGTTGTGTAAAATTCATTTGAAAGTGTCAAGTATATATATATCTTAACTGAATTCCACTTGAAGTATTTATTTGAGCATATTTTATGGGGGTATATAATTTTTTTAAATTTAAAAAAAAAATTTTACATAGTGATAAATGTTGCAGGTCTATGTATATTTGTGTGTTTAAGTGTATGTGTGTGTGTGTTTTTTGTGGGTTTTTTTGTGGCTTTTGTTTGTTTGTTTTTTGTTGTTGTTTTTCACTAAACAATTACGTTTACATGAGTTACGTGATCAAAGACAGGATCATCAGATTAGAAACTAAAGCTAGAAAAAAAAATGTCGCATATGATTAAAACTATGTTATATTCGTTATGCAAGTCACAAGTAACACTATTCAAGACAGGCAGTCCTGGCACACACACACACACACACACACACACACACACACACACACACACGCTCCGAGTCTGATGTTGCTATCTAAAACAAGTGCGCACCACACAGAGAGAGAGAGAGAGAGATTTTTAAAAAAAATGTTCGCACGAAGAAAAATGTAATTGATCGCGTCCCCACTTTTTTTTTTTTTTTTTTTTTTTTTTTTTTTAAATAGTAAAGTCACAATGTACGATTGTCACGTGCATTCGTTGCATTACATGTGTGTACATGCGTTGCCTCCTCCTGTCTATGCAGGTCAAGGCCGATGTCTCCAAAGGCTCAGCTGGAGCAGGAGAAACGGCTGAGACGGGAGATTGCCAACAGCAATGAGCGACGGCGCATGCAGTGCATCAACGCCGGCTTCCAAGGCCTGCGTGCGCTCATGCCACAGCTCAGTGGGGAGAAACTCAGCAAGGTGAGTTGGAAAGGGGCCAGGAGGCGGGGGCTGGGAGAGGGCGGAATGGAGGAGGGAGTAGACGGTGGTGAGTTGGGGAGAGGGATGGGGTGGATGGATGATTGTGCGTCGTTTGTTCGTGCAGGAGGAGGATTGTGTTGTTTCGTGTGTGTGTGTGTGTGTGTGACGGCATGTGGAATTTGTTGGGTGTGGATGAGAGAGACACACACACACACACACACACACACACATATATTCTTCTCTCTCTCTCTCTCTCTCTCTGGTTAAAAAATGTTTTATGTTTCTTTTCTTTCTTTTTTTTTTTCATTTTATTTTTCAAATGAACACCAGTCATCACATCAGCGCCCTGCCCCGTGCATGTGCATTGTTTCGTGTGCTGTTGTCTAACATCCGGTTCCGTACTTGGCCCTGACCGAAAAGACAAGCGTTGGAAAAAGGGATGGATGAGTGGAATGAGGGAGGGAAGGAGGAGGAGGAGTGGAACACAATCCCGACGGGAAAGCACGTGAACGCAACCATATGCCAGACAGATAGCTTGTAGCGGTGAGCGCCCCTTTTCCAGCCTGGATCGGGGGCGTTTGGGGTGCTGGGGAGGGGGGAAGGAGGCGCGAGGGGGGTTGGGGAGGTGAAGGAGGGGAGGAGTCTGTGTGTGTGTGTGTGACTGGGTGCAGAGAGGCTGTCTGTCTGACCTAACTAGGTCAATGGTTCTGCTACTTGAGGCCCCACGCCCCCATCCCCTTCCTCCCGTCTGCTTTTCGACCTACCTCCTCACTCACAGCTGCTGTTGCTGTCGGATGTGCGACGGATGCACGGTGTTCTCCCTTTTTCCTACGCACCGTCCCGCGCTGTTCCTTTTACCGCCCTCGAATGGGATTGGGGGAGAGGATAAACAAACGACACCAGCGGTCAGAAGCGGGGGCGGATCGGTCTGATTTTGGCACGTGGGCTGCAGATAGCTAATGCACTGATTGATATATATATATATATATATATATATATGAAACTTAGTGGCTCAGAAGAGCCTGGAATCCGGATTTTGTTTTCCTGTCCATGCTTTTTGTTTTAGTTGGTGGGGGAGAGAGAGGAACCATTTGTCTAAACATTTTCAGTTTAAATGTATTCAATTTATTCCAAATTATAAAAATTGTATACCTTTTCTTCTTTTTTTCAACATTAAAACCAATTCAATAGCTTTTCTCTGTTGTTTCGTGTTAAAAGTAGTAAACACCTCTCACGCTTACACGAATTTATCACCACGTACATATAGCAGTGACATAAAAGTATAAAGGATGAAACCTTAACTGCCCCAAAGCGGGGAAACTTGAATCGAGTGAACGGCCACACGAGTAAAGGAGAGGGGCTTGAACATTTACAGGGATCGGGGAGGGGAGGTAAGGGGCGTGGGGTGGAGGGGGGAGGTTGTTAGCCTCACTCAGGCTAGCTAGCAACCACCGTCGACGTGACTGACAAGCCTTTTGTCAATTGGTGTTCAGCCCAAGGTGCGCGACCTTGATAAGGTTTTCCGTTCATTCACCGCCCAGTGTGGTGGGAGTGTCTGCTGGTCGTCCAGCCAGCTAAACTGTTCAACTTCAAGCATTGGTAGGCCGACCTACCTACCGACCTACAATATACCCACCGCCTGTTGCCTTCCCCCACCCGTCTTATAAAAGGTTCTTCCCCACTCCCACACCCAATACAACCCCTCCGTTCCCGTAGCTAATAAATTCATATCAAACTTGCCCGACCGAGTCGGTTGACTATTAATAGCCGAGGGGCACTGAGCAACTGGTGTGTATTGTAAATAAAATGTTGATTTGGGGTGAATCAGGTAGCAAGTACCTGAAATCATGAAATCAGAGTTTGAAGTTTTGCGTCTTCCTGACGCGTTTGTAGTGTACATAGAGTGAATAAGGAAAGTGAATAGTCTTGTCCTGTAACTTAAAAAAAAATTTTTTTTAAAGTGAACTGTTTAACTAGGGGGTGGGGGTGGGGGAAAATGTTAGGTTTGTCTTCCTGTGTTGTTTGCAAAATAGTGCTTCCCCGCAGATCTGAGAGAAGAAACGTCTCGGAGTGCATGAGACTATGGGACCGGGAGGGGGTTGGGGCGAGGGGATAGAGGACTTTACGTGAACTTTGATCGTGCATTGAGTTGTTCACTGTTGCTTGGACACACGTACGCGCATGTGTCAATGCAAACGCGTCGCAGACATGCTATATGGTTTCCAGACAAGTTTCTGGTACTGTACGTATATGAGCCTTATTAAAGGCTGACCAGTGAGGGATTAAGGGGTTACGTCGTGAAGTGTTTGGCTGTACGGGCTGTAGGAAGAACGGACTACACGAACACACACAAGAGCCACTGCGTTGAGGAGCCTTTGTGCATGTGAAGAGCAAACCAGCTTGCCTCCGACCTTGTGATAAAACTACAATCCATCTGATTGGTTCAAGTCGGGGAAAGGTGTGGTCTGTTCTTGGAAGCATACCAACCACACTCCCTTTTCCGGTCCCTCCTCCCACTCCCCACTCCCCCTCCAATTCCCCTCCGCTCTCTCTTTTCTCTTTGTGTGTGTGTGTGTGTGTGTGCTAAGTCGTGTGAGTGGTGTGTCCATCTATGAATAGAAAATGATGTTTAGAATATGGCATGTTTCGTTGGGTCTTCCCAGTGCTCGGAAGATTCCCAAGGCGCTAAAAATACACGAGTGTAACACTTACTGAACACAGACCTTGTCGGTCTCGCGTTTCAAGTTTTTGCGCCAGTTGGCTCCGCGAATGTCATTCATGACCAGACGTTACATTATGTCTTTTGTACATTGACATTGGGAACAGCCCCATCACCACCTCTCTTTACCTTCCCCTTTCGTGTCAGTGCAGGGCAGTCAAGAAAAGCGCCTTTGAAATATTAATTTGTTGGAATGGAGTATGGGAAAGTAAACCTTAAATGCTGTAAGCTCAACTGATAGCAAAGCAAAGTGGAATAGGTCCTGAGAGGTTGAGGGTAGTGTAGTGTTGGATTGATACTAATCTTAAAAGGTTGTAAAGAGTTCGATCACCCTCTTTTGGTGTGTGCAAGAAACTAGTCATGTGCACTTTGTTTGAATGCGTTGATGTCATTTTGACGATGTGAGTGTATTTATTTATCAGTGTTCGGTGCCAGTGCATCCCCCCCTCTCACTCTCTCTCACACACACACACACACACACACACTGACACACACACACACACACATCTTTGAAAATTATAGAATCGTCTCTCGTCGTGTCTCGGCTTGCCGTTACATGTGCATGCAACTTTCAGTGTGGAAATAAGTAACGAAAGCAAAAAAAGTCAACACTATTTTTGCGGGAGAGAGGCGGTGATGGGGGAATGTAGGGGTGGGGGGGGGGGGGGGGGTAACGAGGTAAGGACGCAATGAAAAACGAGACGAAACTAGTCAGCGCGTCGCGTCGCGTCATCCACGCGGATTGAGCAACACACACACACACACACACACACACACACACGTAGCGTCCCTGCGAACCTTCCCTGAACTTCTTATGAATCAGTACGAGCCGTTAAACGACAATGACGCCACTTGTAAGACGCCACGCCACGGCTCTATCAGCCAGGTTTTTATTTACAACTCGGTGTGCGTGGCGTTTCAAACTTGCCCATTCATGTTGGAGCCCCCAAATGGGGTAGTGGTTGGTTGTACAGGTGGGACGCTGGGGTGGGGGGTCTCGGGGGTGGGTGGTGGTGTGGAGGGGTGTAGCTTTTCAAACAAATCTTTTTTAGCCCGGCTTGGTTTTTCCAACCTTTTGCGGCTGTGTGTGTGTGTGTGTGTGCAGATAAGCGATGTTTGACGTGGGTAAAGCAAACACAGGGATCAGTTTAACTTTGGGATGGACTAAGTACCAACCTTTATCTGACAAAAGCCAGCAGCTTTGAAAACGCGTCTTTTTAATCAGTATCGCGCGCGCGCTAACTTTGATACTGTTCTCACGCGCGCAGGAATGTTGATACAAAACCGGACCAATGTCGGGAAGAGAGCGTCACGTCATGTGATGGCCTGTTCCGATAATCGTTGTTTGTAAATGATTGCATTTGCAAAACCATACCACTGGTCGGGGAGAAAGATTGAGAGAACAAAAAGAGTTTGGGGCGGAGGTTTTTTTTTTTTTTTTTTTTTTTTTAACAATGAAGTAGTTCTTACGTGGACGCGTAAAGTTTATATGCATGCGAGGAAGATCAGGTGTGCGCTTCCCCCACCCCCACTGTCTCTCCCGATCTTCCCATCCCTGCCCCTACCTACCCCCTTCCCGCCTTTACCGTCACAGAACGTCAGTCCACCCCGCCATTCCTCCTTCCCTAGAAACTTCACACACACACACACACACACACAGAGCAGTGAAACGCACTCGAGAAACCCACGCTGTCGATGTTATGTGACCTCGTGGCCTTTCAGCTTTTCGCCTGCTTGATATGCATGCCTGCGTGAGAGAGGTGCGGCCTGCTATGTAGGTCACCTGTCACGTGGAGGGGAAGGGGTGGAGAAGGCACAGGCTTTTAGGGGGGGGGGTCTCATGTGAGACCGGGAGGGGGAAGTAAGGAGAATTTGGAGGACAAGGGGTTTGAAAAGAAAGGACGGAATGGGAGAGTTTGCTCGGCGGACGAGGTCGTGTGTTCTCATTGGTTGACTGTGTTACGGTTATCTCAACGAGGAAGGGGTGGGGGTGGGGGGATGGAGGAGGTAGACCAACGACCTTCCCACTCCCCTTACTTAGTTGTGACTCTCCGCCCCCAGCCCCCCCCCCCACCCACCCTTCACCCCCGTGATACCACCTCTTCTTCCCACCCCAAGCCCTGTGTCCACCCTACCCCCTCTCCGGCTTGTCCTGTGTTCTCCCAATCTGGCTTGCCTACTTTCCTTTACTTTCCAATGTGGGGAGCGCGCACCTTTCCCGCACGTGACCTCCAAAGTCACGACAAGGCGGTCTTGGCATGGCGTCGCTATTGCTCTGAGCTTACCTGGCTGGCTGGCTGGCTGGCCAGCCGTGCGACATGACCTCAGCAGGCGCATTTGAAGGGCTGAGCATTTTTTTTCTTCTTTTGACCTTACACGAGTGTTGAAACGTAAACGTTAAGTAACAAAGCGCGACTTTTTGTCCGTTGAAGCGGGTACATCATGTGGAAAACAGCTGATGATGCGGGTGGGATGAAGCAATGTATGTAGGTGGGGAGGGGACAACAAAGAGAATAATGTGGACAAAATACTTGTTGGAAAAGATTGTCAAGCAGTACAGCTGTTCTGTGGTGCCTCCAAATGAACAGTAATGATTAAAAAAAAACCCCAACTAATTCAGCTTTGAAAAGAAACACAAACACACACACACACACACTCTCTCTCTCTCTCTCTCTCTCTCTCACATTTCCCAAATTTGTTTCCATGAATTTACACTAACACTGTAACAGATTATTATGTGCAGTGTCCTATTCAGTTTAAAAAGCGTGAGTGACTTTGTACATGCATGCTTGCACACACACACACACACACACACAGAATGTGGCATGAAGCTCAAAACAACAGGCCAAGTGTTTCTGTTATTTTTAATTATTTCTGACCAAGACGCTGTCATGGTTTTGAAGAATTTCTTTTCTGACACTTTCAGGCAGCTATCCTTCAGCACACCAAAGAGTACATCGCCAAAAAGGAGCAGGAGCTGAAGCAAGCCAAGACCCAGAATGAGCAGCTGAAGCGCATGCTGATGGAAGTCAGTCGCGATCGTGACCTGGCTGAGAGGCAGAATGAGACGCCCCCACCCAAGAGAAAGAAGCGTGACACAGGTACGTTGTCTGAGCCGAATAAAAGCTACGACAGCTGTCTCTTTATATACTCATATTGTATTGTCTTTTCCTTATACTTTTCAATGCGATTACATTTACTTTGGTTCTTTTAACTTGTCTGCATAAGTTTTGTGCTCACTTGTTTCTTATACAACGCAAGTCATAATTGATGTCCTTCCCATGATTGTTTTTTTGTGTTTTTTGGGGGGTGTTTATGTGCTTATGCTATATGTTGTTTCTTTAAATGAAAACTGTTTGAAGCATCAGCAGCAAAAATACACCAGTAGATTCCCAAACCTTCCCCGCTGTGTTTTGAACCTTTGTCAGTGTTGTCCATGTTTTGTTTTGTTTCGTTTTTCTTTTCTTCTTTTATAAGCTGAGACTTCGAATGATGTATACAATACATTCTTAATGTTTTCAGTCATGCAGCTGTGACATGGAGCATATTTTGATCAAGAATCATTATTGTAGTGTTTGCGACAAAGCCACTGACATTGTGACAAACTACGACATTAACAAGTGACTTGTTAGCCTCATTAAAAGGGGAACTCCATTTCAAACTACTGTGTGTCGTGTGACAAACTATCACATGTACAAGTGACTGTCCTAGCCTTATTAAAAGGAGATGGTGTGACAAACTACAACATTAACAAGTGACTGTTCTAGTTTCATTCAAAGGAGAACTCCATTTCAAACTAACGGTGTGTGGTGGTGGCTTTCAGAATGCTCCGACGAAGGTATCGTCATGTGTGAGCCAAGCTCAGAGGGCTCCAAGGACGTGTCTGGGGTTGAGGACCTGCACCGTGAGCTGATGGAGCTGAGGCAGCAGCTGGAGCGAGAGCGCATGCTGCGCATGATGATGGAGGAGAGGGCACGGGCACTGGAGGCCCAGCTGGTTCATGGCCAGCCCCGCATCTCCCCCCCTCTCATCCCCTCCAGCCTGCCCTCCCCTATCAACCTCAAAGTGGTGAGTTGTGTGCGTGATAATGATAACAATACATAACTTTTCTATGGCATGACATCCAAAAACCATTGCAGCTGTTCAAAGTGTTGTGTTGTGTTGGTATTGAAAATAATACAGAACTTTTCCATGGAGTGACATCCAGTACTGATGCTGCTAAAAACACCTAAAATCGTTCAGATAAATGTAAATATGACGCATGTGCATTATAGCAGTTCAAAGTGTTGTGTGAATAAGAAGCTTGTTTATGTATCCATCTGTCATTCATTATGCATGTTCATATTTATATATATGTATGTGAGAGGCAGTTTTATGAAGATATTAGTTTGAAATCTGAGTCTAACAGCAATACTTGCTGCTAGTTCTTATGAAAATATGTAGAATAACATCAGTACTTAATAGTACTTGAAAAATGTAATGCTGCCAAATATGTGAAAGACTTAAAAGTGACATATATATATATAGAGAGAGAGAGAGATACAGTGATTCAAGCATTAAAGCTCACATTTGATATCACGTTCTCAGTATGTAGTTTTACACACAAAAAACAATCCCCCCCGAAAATGTAAAATTTTAAGAAATAACCCACACCCACACAAACTTTCATCCTGCAGAGTCCACTGAACAACATTTGTTTTGTTCCCAGGAGTCCCCAGTCTCCAAACCAGCCTGCAACGTGCAGGAAATCTCCGCCCATGAGGATCGAATCCAGTCTGAGCTCGCCTACAACCCCAAACCGCGGCGGAATCTAGAAAACCTCGTGGAGGCGATTCGGCAAATCGAAGGCGACCGTGTCTTGGGGGACGACAGCAAGTACCTGTCGTCCGGTGATCGTCATTCTGTACTGAACTGCAGTGAGGAGAGTGAGAAGGAGAGCAGTGTCAGTGACCCTGAGGAGTCAAAATCGGAAGGCTCAGGACGTGACTCTCCCTCCCCCCTGGGACTATGTGCTCGCAGCTTGGCCATGTCGGCCTCTGCCGTGCCCAGCACCCCACAGGCGGCACATCAAGGCATCTTGTCAGAGAAATACCCCATCGCCTCACATCTTCTCCATCGACCGCCGTACTATCGCCCTGGCGTCATCGTCCATAAATCGTGAGATCCAGCATCATCAGGGGGGGACCCCTATCATCATCGTCACACCCATCAACAGACGTTTTCTTTCCTTTTTTTTTTTTCCATCCATTCTCACAAAACACATTTGTTACACAGAAAACACACACACTGAAGAGAAGAAAGTGCTATACATTGGTTTCATTGAACATTTTTTGGATCAGCCTCATTATTCTCAAATTCGGTGATCTTGGATCAGACTTTTTCTCATTGGACAATGCTATTACATTCATCTCGTCTCGGTCGTTGCTTCATCAAACACATCACCCATTGGAAAAATTAATTTATTTTTTCACACAATATTCAGAATACACCTGCTCTACTCCTTTCTCCTCCCCTATCCTCCCCCCTCCCCCAACCTAAATTTTTTGTCGTTTAGAGTGAAACGTGTCTATGTATGTGTTTAACTTTTATTTTGCAAACTGTTATTGACAAAGTATCAATATGAGATACATTGCAGAGAGGTGTGGGTTTGTTGGGGTTTTTTGTTGTTGTTTTGGGGGTTTGTTTTTTTTTGGGGGGGTTGTGTGTTTTTTTTCAAAATAACTTGATTTTAGAAAAGGGGAGGGGGGAAGGAAAAGGGTTGCACTGTTTAAAAACTGACATTCCACTGGATGACAAGACTTCTTCATAGTCACAGAGTGAAAACTGAGGGGCAGGTGAGGGAGGGGGTGGGGCAGAATAAAATGGGAGGGGAGAGTGCTGTGTGTGTGTGTGTGTGTGTGGGCTTTTTTTTGTTTGTTTGTTTGTAATTACCCCCAGTTTGTTCTTCCCTATCCCCCCACTCCCCCCACCCCCATCATTTGAAGTAAAGTCTGTATGATATCAATGTCCCGCTGAACAAGTACCTGATGTAAATATGAATTTCTAAGTTATTATATCACTGGTAAAGCGTGACATCCAGAGTGCTTCACATGCATTTTGCATGGTTTTAAACCGCCTATCATTTTTTTTCATGAATTAAACTGATCTGGAACTTTTTTTTTCTCTTTAGGCAGTAAAATCTGAGTTTAACATGATGTCTTAATATCTGATAGTTTCTCTTCTTCCAAAATTTAGTTCTCTATGTTATCAAACCTTGAAATTTTATTTCTCAGTTGATACCCTCGCCCTCCCCTCCACCAAAGTTTTACTTCTTATACTTAAAGATGATGCAAGAAAATAGTTTACCTTTAATTTTACGACGATTACCTGACATTAAGTTTTCTCTACACGTGTATTTTTATCCTATTCATTCTCATTCCTCTTTTTTTTTTTCATTTTTCTTTTTTTTTCTCCCCCTTTTTTCTCTTTTTTTTTGTTTTTTTTTTGGTTTTGTTTTGTTTTTATCCTTCCCCACTGTTGACTATTGTAAATGATGTTGAAGTAGCGTAGTCGCCCCTGCCTGACGCCCCCTGATGAATGGTGTGGTGGTTTGGGTCAGCGGAAACTGTGCAGGCTTACATAGAAAGTGCACCCTATCTTCAAGCTGTGTTTCTGTTGTGTATAGTGAAGAAGAAAAGAGAAAAGTAAAAAAAAAAAAAGTAAAAAAAAAGACAGTTGTACATATTCCGTGTAATATAATATTGTATAGTTCATGCGGCAAGAAAGCGAATACAACAATTTTTTTTCAAGCATTTGTCTGTCTCTCTGTCTCTGTCTCTCTCTCTGTCTGCAGACTCTCAAAATGTGCATGCACGCTGTTATGACCGCCAAGTCCCCTAAACAGGTTGTTCTTCAAAGTGTCCATATCAATGAAAATGCTGACACTTGTGACAAATCTTTTTGTTTTTCACAGTTGGATAAATTTCTTTCGCCCAAATTTCAGTGTATGCTCCCCGACTGAATGACCCCTTCCTCTACCTGTTGCCCCACCCAGTAACCCCCACCCCCACCCCAAAGACCATCCAACGCTCCCTCACTGCCAAAATAATTGTTCTGAGAAAATATTCACGGGACAAAATTACACTGATTTTTTAAATTTTTTTTATTGTGTGTTTATAAAATGTAAATCCTACTTTTCACAGGTCAGGGAAGGGGTGTAGTGGGGAATTACTACAAAGACCATGAACGGTCTGATATATCATTCATGTACAGTTGGTGCGAATAGTGACTTATTTTTCTTCCCCATCTGATTTCTATAAAGGTCAGTTAACTAACAGCAAGATGGTGCAGGGCCATCAACAAGGTCTGTCAGTAGTGGTAGATTCAAGTGTTGATGGTCTGACTACTACCTGATAATTCTTTTTGGCTTTCATGCGTTGATCAGCATTTATGAAAGTTCCAGTCATACCCACTCTCACAGTCTCAGCCACATCTGGATCAGTCATTCTTATAATCATACTTGAAACAGTCCACACACAAAAAAGTAATCTGACCAAAAAATGTTTGCATGAATGATTTGATTGACAACCAATGTTTCCCCACTGTGTTTTTTTTTTCATGATTGTGAAATGATTGACATGTGTATCGACATTTTGTGGTTTGTTTTGGGTTTGTTGTTTTTGGGGGGTTTTTTTACCAAAAAAAAGTATGAGCATGCCTGTAAGTTAATTCATGTGTGCAGTGTGATTGTTTGCTCTTTTTTATTTTTTTTTATTTTATTTTTTGGAATAACCATTTCTCAGAATTGGTCTTTTCTGTCTGTTCACCTCCCCCCCCCCTCCCCCTCCATTTCTCCTTCCCTTCGCCCTCAAACAACTCCCTCTCCCATCTTTCTTCTTTATTGTCATTTGTTTGTTTTTACGTTCTACCCGATTCTACTTCCAGTGTCGCCTCTGTGCGTGTGTGTCTGTGTGCATGTGTGCTTGTTTGAGAGAGAGAATGAGAGAGAGAAAGAGAGAATGCATCGATTTCTTTTCAGTGCAAACCTTTCACGAAGTTAAAAGTGTAAATGTTCTGTCCAATCTCTAATGGTAGAACCTTGCTTTTCGAGAATGGAGCACTTACAAATGCACACAACAATGCAACATGGTGGATGTGGTGTCTCTCACCTGAAGTGTTCCCAGCCAATCAGTGATGGAGACACAAAAGCGTGCAGGGTGCCACTTTCCTACCAACTGACTGTTCCGTTGTTAAATGTTTTTCTTTTTCTTCCCCCATTTTCTGTTGTTGGATTGTGTTTTGGTTTTCTTTTTCTTTTTTCTTTTTTTTTCTGACTCTTGTAGTTTATGCCATATGATACGGATCCTGAGTGTTCTATTTATCAGTTCAACTGGTTGCATCTCTTTCCTGTTTCCTGTTCTTGAGCTGGCGTGTGAGGTACTGTGTGTGTTTGGTTGGTATTATCAGTTTGTCTGTTGTCGTCGTTGTTGTTTGTTTTGTTTGTTTTCCTTTGTCAGTTGTAACTTGTCTTCATTACGTTCATAGGAGCTTGTACACCGTTTTTTTTTTGTTTTTTTTTGTACGGGCGTACATTTGACCCCTAAAGTATACAACATTGTAGGTTAAATGTTAACCTTTACAGACCTGCTGAGGGTGTTTCAACATATATACTATCACAAGTGATGTGAAATAAAAGGGGGGGAATGGTGTTGGATCTGTCAAAAGAAGGCAGTATTGAAACTGTTCCACTTTATTTTTTCTTGGAAAAGTCTTAAATCCATGTGGACAGTTCTGCCACCAACCAGAGTTCGGGAGGTTATGAAGATGTTGGTATATATCAGTAAATAGCTTGCCCATTTCTCTCTCTCTCTCTCTCTCTCTCTCTCTCTCTCTGTCTGTCTGTCTGTCTGTCTCTATCTCTCCTAATTGACTTTGATGTCAGAGGTTGACCAAGAGTCGTCACCACAGGAAAGTTTATTGGGATCTCTTCTGCTATGTTTTTTTTTTCCCTTTCGTTCTTTGTCTCTCTCTTTTAAAAAAAAATCTTTTTTTTATAAAAAAAAAAAATTGTTAACAGTGAGAGTGATATGTAAATATATTAATGGTTATTTTTTCTTGCTTGAGACAACATCAGAGTATTTCTTTTCTTTTGGAGAGACCTGTGTTTGCTTTTTATTTTATTATTTTTTTATTTTTTTTGTTCTGGTTTTTATATTTTCAAATCCACTTTTATTTCCTGTATATTACACGATTGTGAACTGTTTAGGGTTCTTGGGAGAGAAGAAAAAAAAAGACCTATTTTAAACTTAAAGCAGCATAAACCTGACTGGGCTTTGGGAATCAAAGTTCATGATGCACATGGGAACCACCAGTGACGTCACCTTGCTCAGATTTTAAAGATTCACAGTTTTCCCTCTGACCAGAGTGATGTTCTTCCACCGTTGCAGCCTTCTTTGACCTTTTTGTGTCATATGGTTCGTGTTACCAGCCAATGATGGAAGATTGTTTAGTTTGCAGGCATCCATTCTTGCACTGTGGAAGAGAGGTACCTAGAAATATTTCAGTATTGTCACCCTTTATCGAAGGAAGTCTCAAAAAAACAGAACGAGACAGCACATAACGGATGTTGGACTAGTTTTCTTTTCTGTCTTGATATATATAATATGCCTTTTGATTTAAACGGGGAGTTGGGATTTGATTGATGCTTGATCTCGCTCGATACTTCTTTCAGACTTTCCCCCATCCCCCTCACCTCACCCATTTAACTCTTTCTCTCCTGCCACTCCTCCCCACCCCTGTCCCCCATTTAGCCATCTTTCTGTGACCTTACTGTGTGGTTAAACTCCTCTCTCTCTCTCTCTCTCTCTCTCTCTGTCTCTCAGTAATGTGATGTCTCTTCCGTCTCCCTCATCTTTAACCTCACTTCCACTTTTAGTTTATCCCTATCTGTCTGTGAAATGACCTTTATCAGTTAAGGAATGAAAAAAAGAAAAGAATTAATATATCTCTATCAACATATTATTATGATTCAAATATATCTTATCAAATAAAAAGTGAGCTATTCTGGTGTATCCGTTTCATTGTGGTGCGACTCACTGTTGGTTTCTGTGCATCTGAATATTGATTTACTTTTATATATTATTATAAATAGCAGTCTGGAGAGGCTGGAGAGAAAAACATTTTTGTTTTTGTTTTGATTATGATGATCATGGTGATTTACATATTCTTTTCTTATTTGTCACTTGCATCAGCTTCATTGGTGTTTTGTGTTGAATGACATCTAGTTGTTTGAGTAAGAAAAATAAAGTATTGAGAATTAAACATTCCTTTGTCGTGGGTGTGTCAGTGTGTGTGTGTGTTTGTATGTTGCCCAATTTGTGACATGCGATTCTCTCTCTCCATCTATATTTCTATCATACACACGCTTACGCACACATACACGTATACAGGCGAGTTCGTTCCCTCTTACCCACAAGTTCAAACTAATACAAATTCACTCCGAAGTATTGTCAAGAAAAGTTATTATTCGCAGCTGAGAATTCAAACACAAACATACATACCTCTTCTTGTGAACATGATAGTCCTGTTGATTGTGGTAGGCTAATCCTATAAATCTTTGTGATCTTGAGTGAACAATGACAGGAGCGATGAATCGTGTCAACTATGAATAGTAATAATGATAAAGCTGACTGACCCTCACGCCTATGAAGAGAGAGAGCTCGTGGCGTTCACACACACACACACACACACACACACAATGACAGACACACATGCATTCGAGTACGACATACCATCCACAAACAGGCATGTGCTCACTCCCATTCAGGCACACACGCGTACACACAGCCAGCAGAAGTTCAAGAACACATCGTCAATAAAAGAAGGCAGAAATAAAACGTCAAAAGGTGAGGTTTGAGAGACTGGTATACAACTGGACTGGGGAATGCAAGTGACGAGACTGAGGAGGGAAAAGGTGCTGCTGATGATCGATGATACAATAACAATGCAGACAACAAAAGAGGTGGGGGAGGGGGGAGGGGGGGGGGGGCGAGGTGGCTTCTCGAACATCACCTGTACTGGTTACAACGAGGTCCGGAAGTGAGCCGGGTTTAACGACCTGTTGACGAACAGTTCCTCATTGACGAGAGAGAGAGAGGGGGGGGGGGGGGGGGGGGTGGAGGGGTAGAATGACATACGTGACCTACAACGATCATACACACAGACGTGCCTGCCCTCTTCCAACCTGTCTGGGATCCGACGGTAAAGGGCATTCTCACGGGCAGGCCACTCAGTCCGAACAAAACAACAACAACAAAAATGGAGGGAGGCGGAAAGGGGTGGGAGCGAGAGAATAGGTATATAGGAGGTAGAGGGGACACACAGATACCCCATTCTTTTTTTTGTTTGTTTTGGAATGGTGTCAGTCTCCTTCAGCCCTCCTCTCCCCTCATCTCCTGGTCCCCCAACCCCCCACGCCGCCCCCCCCCCCCCTCCACACCACCACCACACTCCAAGCCTCCTTCCCAATACGCCCTGACCAAATCCTCCATTTCCCACCACGCTCAGTCCCCCCCCCCCCCACCAACCCACCCACTCCGCCCCCACCCACCTTTTTTTTTTTTTTTTTTTTTTTTTTTTCCCCGGCCACTTGCCCCGTCGTTAGGATACTGCCAGGCCTACTGATCTATTTTCCCAGACACTGACACAGCGCGTTAGTTCCCAGAGGTCACCGAGTTCTTTATTGCTCTCTCTCTCTCTCTCTCTCAACAACATGGACACGAAAAGGGTCTGGTTTTGTAAGTTTGCGACAATTACCATTTGCTTCCAAAAGTCAAACCCACATGTGGGCTGTGTTTGATTTTGTGATGTGTTATGTAAGGCGAAAGGGAAGGGTGTGCCGGCTCCCAAATGATGAGAAGAGGGAGTTGGGAGGGTGGGGTGGGTGGGTGGGTGGGTGGGAGGGGGGGGGGATGATAACACGAACATGTTTGCAACTGCTGAAAGTCAGGCTCAGATCTTGCCATAATCATTGTATTTTGTTTTGTTTTTGATGCAATGCACTGCGTTGCATTGTAGGCTGTATCGTGTTGTTCTGTCACAGTAAAAGACTTAGTTGCATGCAGCATTCAGGTTCTTTCACACACACACACACACACACACACACACACGTTATCTTTTATCATGTGTACACTGGACGACGGTTTTCAGTCCATTGCTCCGGACGGGGCGCAACAGCCGAGTGGTTAAAGCGTTACACGCTCTGTCTCAGACTCCAGCTGGGTTCGAATCCAGGTCGTGGCGCCTGGTGAGTCAAGGGTGGGGATGTTCCCGATCTCCCAGGTCAACATATGTGTAGACCAGTTTGTGCCTGTAACTTTTCGTATGTAAACGCATGCAGAAGATTTAATGCGGTCGTTAAAGATACAGTAATCCATGTCAGCATTCGGCGGCAAAAGGAAACAAGAACATATCCAGCATGCACACCTCCGAAAACGGTGTAAGGCTGCCTAAGGTAAGAACTGTCATATACAGCCCACTCGTACATCAGAGTTGCAGCCCACAAGCGCAGAAGAATAAGAAGTCCATTGATCTTGAATTATCACTAAGGTTTACTGTATTCAGTTTCACTACAAGAAAACTGCGCCTGAACTCCCCTGTTCCCTCCACCTCCCCTCCCCCACCACCCTATCTCTCCTCCCCGTCTCCCTCGAAACCCCACAAACATCACGTCTCCATACGCACAAGAACCTTTCAATGCTTTCAGAAAACAACAATACAAAAGGTCTCTCTCCTGTCTCCAACTCGTAAGTAGGTTCGTTCCACCGGCTGAACTCCCTTAACAACCACACAACCACTATTCCACATGGTTCGGTGTGCTGTTGGCAAGCAAGGCGACACCCCTTATTCCCGCCTTTTTCAGGGGGAGAGAGGGGAAGGGGGGGTGAGTGGGGTGGGGGGTCAGTCATGCAGCCAAATGTTATACAGTTCTGTCTGGGTATTATGAATCCTCACATGGGTGCAAATCTGGTACATTCTCACTTCCAGCCAAAAACTTCAAATCACTGGCTACCAGCTTTGGGCACAAACAAAAACTTAGGATTAAGCTCATGGGGCACATTGTTCAATCCAACGGAATGTTTAGATGCTTTACGCAAAATATACAGATATAACAGGAGGCGCCGCGACAGACTTGGTTAGGCCTCTGATCCATCGCTCACCAGGGATCAGGGTTCGGAGCCCCCCCGTTTCGCCATTGTATTGTGTCCTTTGGAAAGGCAGTTACTCCCAATTTCCTCACTCCACCCACATACCACGTGTCAATGCTGGTACCTGACTTGGGTCGGGAAGGATAAAGCGGCAAAAGGAGAGGACTGGGCCCCACCTTCCTCAGTACCGAACCCTGGACACAGTGAATGATTTTTATGAATTCACTGCTTGTTTAGCCGTAAAAGTCAACGTGGCCTCTAACCTTTAAACTATCGATAAAACGCTATACAGAACATCAATAACAACGGGTCCTTTTTTTCTTTTCTTTTTCTATTATAACCGTTGAGCATACTTGGCTTGGGTAAACCGTAGCTGTGGCTGAAACTAATCGACGAAGAGAGACAAAATTGATACATTATATATATATATATATATATATATATATATATATATATATATATATATAAAGTCAGTAATCATGGAGTTTTAATGGGAAATCTAAACGAAGACAGACAGACAGAGGGAGAGACAGACAGAGACAGACAGACAGGCAGAGACATTACGCAATAACAACAACCAAAAGCTCGCACTGCTAATATTAACATTAACAAACAAGTATGATATACAGTGAAGTTCCACTTTCCTTTAACACTCAGAAATTATCGCATTTTACTCCTTCCCCCCGCCCTCCCCCCCCCCCCCCCCCCCCCCCCCCCCCATGCAATTATACAATACCATACTCACTCACACACGTGTCATCAGCGGCTGGCTTTTGTGCCAAAGAGTACGGTGATGGACAGAACACAGGATCGTCTTTCCTGACTCCTATTTAAGAGAGGGCGCGCGCACCCGTGACAAGCGACAGGGAGCTCTGAAAGCTAATGGGCATGAGACCCTGGCACTGTTTCAGCCACGGAGCTCGATCATTTCAGCCCATCGCTACGGACGGGCCAATTAAGGGATTAGCTCAATGGGGCATGGGGAGCTCATCAAGGGAGGTGGTAGCAGGCGGTGGGCAGAGGGCGTCGTTCTTTTGATCTCCGATCTCTCCCAAGCCCTACCTCTTCTTCTCTGATCTGATTTCTTTCCCGTGTTTGTGTGTGTGTGTGTGTGTTGGTCACTGGGGGAAACGAAGTGTGTGCATTGTGTGTGTCTATGTATGCGGGAACGTGTTTGAATTTTATACAGTTACAAATGTGACAATGAATAAAAACATGGAATGGAGAATGGAATTTGGGTGTTGTAAACAAACTAAGGAATCCAACTAATTAAACATAAAATCGTCCATCTGACGAACGAGAAGAAGAAGAACCAAAAAATCAACTTCCAAGAAAAACAGGTAAGAGTTAAATATCACGATACTTATAGGTAATTAGCAATTTGACATTTAGATAAACTAACAAAAAATTCGTAAGGTGACGATGAAGAGTTTTAGATAATTTAGCAACTGAGTTGTTGGAAAGTAGAGGAATTACCTCTTTTAACTTAACGCAAAAAAGAATATACGAATTTGTTATTTTTTTTGTCCACGTAATATTCCTGGTATATTTTGTTACGAAGGCGTCAATTTTCAGTCTATACAAAAGAGACTGCATTTCCTCACTGGCCTGACGCAGAGCTCAATGTTCATTGTAATAAAGTCAAACCCTGTGTGATCATTGTCATATTCTTAAAGGTCATGTTTGAATGTATCTCATGTAAAGTTGTAGGGGCAGCGGAAGTTGTACGTCATTTAGATCTAATATGTTGTGTGTTGTTTTTTGCTCCACTTTCCGCAGCTACATGTCAAGTCTATCATTGTAGTAAAAAGAACAATGAGACGGTATCCAGCAGAGGGTTGGTTCTCTCTGTAACTCCAACTGAAGGAGAGTGAATCAAATGGCTTATTTCTAATATGACTCCTGATCGCGTCTGCAATTTTAACGATTCAAGAGAGCTGTAAGTTTGGATTCTGAATCAACGCGAAAACAAATCTGCAATATCATTCGAGGAAAGCGTACCAGGTAATTCAAAGCCAGCAGAGTTGCAAAAAGTTCAGCAGTAAAAACTGATTTGTTTGATCCAATGCGGAACGCTTTCTCTATTTTTAAATCTGGTATTATATAGGCCAAGCCTGCTTTTTTTTCTTCGATTAAAAAAAAAAAAAATCATTAACGAACCATCTGTATGTATTTTCAAATACTTTGGGTAATTGTTTTCGGTGTGGCATTTGACATGAGTTAGCAGACTTATGTTATTTTCCTTTTTTCAAATCAGTATGAAGTATGTCAACATGTGCCCTCTGGAGTTCCCATGCACACAGGTGTAGGAGAGAATAAATGCCTTATAGATATTGGTTCCGTTGAAGGATCAATACCAGCACCACTCATGATATCGGCATTTGGCTATAAGTTGCTAGCGTTACTCGAGACAAAATTGATTATGCGCGCGTGCACACACACACACACACACACACACACACACACCCACACACACAGGGTCAGAGAGAGAGGGTGAGGGGTGGGGGGTAGAGAGAGACAACAGACTCGGCAGACAACAGAGACAAAAGGGGAGATAAAAGAGACAAAATGAAAACTCTCCACATTATTTTATTCCCATATTCTTCCATCACATTATACCACTTCATGCTCAGGCCAGACACTTCGTGACTCCACATCAGCCCTGCACAGAACATGAGGGGAAAAAGAAAAAAGAAAGAAAAAAAGAGAAAAAAAAAAAAAAAAAAAAGCTCCCCCCCCACCCCCACCTTTTCACCCTATTGGTGTACCATACAACCACATCTTCCGGGTCAGACTGCCCTTCCTTCTGCTTCCCTCTCCTGCATATATATATATATATATTCCCCCCCCCCCCCCCCCCCAGCTTGTATTGATTCCGTCTGCAGGCCACAACAGTTCCCCATACCCCTGCCATCCGCCCCCTCTTATCCCACCAACCTTCCTCACCATCTCCAACCCCACCACCACCACTCCCCCTCTTCTCCCCTCAACTCCCCCTCCCCGCTCCCCCCCCCCCAATCCCCAGTCCCCCTCCACCTTCAGTCCTCTACATCCCTCCTTCCTCCTCCTCCACCCACTTTGCAGATGAGCACAAGTCGTATTGGTCTGCCCACGCGCTGTAGTTCCATCATATTCGATGGATCTACAAATTGAAAACAAATGAATTAAAATAAATAAATAAATAAATAAAAACTTTAAAAAACCAGTCTCTGTCGCAAGGTCTGACTGTGCCCCTTGCTCTCTGTGTTTTCAAGTGCAGAAAATGTGCGCGCGCGTGTGTGTGTGTGTGTGTGTGTGAAAGTCTTAGTGTTTGTGTGTGACGGGAGGGCAGTGGGGTCGGGGTGGGGTCTATAGAGAGACAGACAGACACAGAGAGACAGAGATACAGAGAAACACACAGAAGCATTAAGATTTTCAGAACTTCTGTCGTTTCATGTCGATCAGTGCACATGGACAAAAAGAAGAAATATTCATGCTTTCCATACATCTGTGGTGACTGACCACCACCCCTTCCTCCCTATATACCCCTCCATTTTAAACATGTAAATTTCCCCATTATTGCATATACATATAGACAAACAGACAGGCAGACAGATAGATACATAGATAAATAGATAAATATCTATAGATATATGTTTATACAAACTTCGTCTGTTCGCGTCCTGAGTCAACACATCACACGACATTTGTAACTGCACTGACTGACGTCACGTACAATGCACTTCACATTATGTGGCATGTGTATGTGTGACTGTTATGAATGGATACCGCTCTCCATTGAGAGAGAGCGGGAGAGGTCGGGGTCGGCCGGCACACACGCTGAGGATGGCGAATTGCCAGGGACTGTTTAAGCCCTTAATGGGCCCATTACGCCTCCCATTAGCCAACCAGAGATGGCATGCAGTTTGCCTGGCTAGGTGTCAGCTGTACACGGTGCATGGTGGTTACAGTTTTAAACAACATGGCCTTCCTGGTTTTGTTTTTGTTGTCGGGTTTCCTGTCGTGTTTGGTTGTGGTATGGTGCCCACCCCATCTTTTGTTTTAACCCCCGCATCCCTCTTTTATCATTATTTGTTGCTGCTGCTTTTGTTTTATTTTGTTAATCTACGAACATTCTGGAAAAAAAACCAAAAAAACACAACCCTAGTTAATATTAAATGTCACATAATGTCCTAGCCCTATGCGCTTCTGAACATGTTCCTTGCTGTGCTCCAATTTTACGATAAAAATGAGAAGTCCACGGCACGTTTATGATTTCTGTAAACCATTCTATGAACACTGAACAACAAACAAACAGAAAACCTGTCAAATGAATCATCAATACTTAAAAGTGTTCGTGTTTTCTTTTCCTTCTTTCTTTTTTCTCTTCAAAAAAAAAAAAAAAAGAAAAAGATTTTGTGATTGAATGTCGCAAACACGCAATGAAATAATAGGCAATGTTTGTTTACCTGCTTGTTACATTAATGATATAAACATGCTTATCACTTTGTTTTTTTTTCTTTAAAAAACCCAGCTTTGGATTGTTAAGAATCGGTTCAGCTGTCGGTTTTGGTGGCTTTCGATACATTTTCATCTTGGCGACGTTTGGATTGACGTACATTTACTAATACGTAATTAATTAATGACGTTGCTAGTTTGATTCATTTCACGTAGCTAGTACGTAGCCTAACCCACGCCAAAGGGTGTGAACAGATCAAATTTAAGTTCTTCCCAATCCCGTTGAATTAAGATAATGTGCGATTTAAATCTGTGGATGATAATTTTGTTGACCGTCAACACCCTTTATGCAGTGTATCGCTGAGAGGAATATTGACCTGTTACAAAACTCTAAGGTTTTGCCGGAAAGAATACAAAAAAGAAGAAGAAAGGATGGGGAAAAAAAAACCAAACTGATTCAGTGCCACCACAGACAGGAGCGTTAGCATACAAAAGGAGGAGATCGATGGTTTCGACAGACTGACAGTTGAATTGAGTGCTTATCAAACGAAGGAGAGTGTGTGGAAATGTTGCCTGTGAAAGTGGTAGGGGTCGGTTGGTGGTGGGGGTGGATGTGGAGGGGGAGGGGGGGGGGGAATGCGGAGACAGCAGACCGATTATCGATTGTGTTGAAATATGTTGTGACAATAAAACCACCATCGTTGTTGCTGTTCTTCTTGTTGCAGTGTCGTTGTTGTTATTGAGAGATCGCCAACATATTCATATGATGTTCTCCTGTCACAGGGGTCAAAAACACATGGGTCGCACGTGTTTTCAACACACCGTCAAACGGCTGTCCGTGATTGGTCCGCTTAGTCATCAACTTCCTCATTTCTGTGAATGGCGAGGAGGCGGCTGAGATACACAGACACGTCCACTTTCACCAGACTCTCAAAGTCCGTGGGTAGTTATCAGCCACATTGACAGGGCTCACTGATAAACAATCGGCTGGTTTCAAGAGCCTTGCCAACACCAGAACCGCTGGCTGACTATGTCACATTATACATCCTGGTCAACGTGTTGTACCTTCACTTTTATTTATCTATCTATCTGTCTATCTATCTATGTATATATCTATCTATCTATCTATTTAAGATCCCAGCCATAGAACGAGGTCGCCAGGGCGAATGCTGAATGACCAATCGTTCATTTCATTGTTCCATTTGTACGGAATGCCGGTGAACTGATTTCAGGGGGAAACAGGTTTGAATACTGTTGGATTTATTGTAGCAAGTATCTCAATTGAGTCAGACAAACCTACTGACCGAACGACACTACTGAAACAGACGGTTTGTTCAAATCTTCTTCTTCTACGTTCACTCGTATGCACACGAGTGGGCTTTTACGTGTATGACCGTTTTTACCCCGCCATGTAGGCAGCCATACTCCGTTTTCGGGGGTGTGCATGCTGGGTATGTTCTTGTTTCCATAACCCACCGAACGCTGACATGGATTACAGGATCTTCAACGTGCGTATTTGATCTTCTGCTTGCATATACACACGAAGGGGGTTCAGGCACTAGCAGGTCTGCACATATGTTGACCTGGGAGATCGTAAAAATCTCCACCCTTTACCCACCAGGCGCCGTCACCGTGATTCGAACCCGAGACCCTCAGATTGACAGTCCAACGCTTTAACCACTCGGCTATTGCGCCCGTCTGGTTTGTTCAAATGAAGATTGAGCTGCTGCTACTGGTGTTCCACTTAGTCTTCTGTCTGATTCTCCTGAGTTTCTTCTGCCTCTCCCCCCCCCCCCCTCTCTCTCTCTCTCTCTTCTCTTCTCTTTTGATTGCTACCAGTCTACCCCCTCGAAGAAAACTACTGTTGAACAGATATGAAGCTTGACAGTCACCGGTTATACTTATACCTTTTCAGTTTCCCATCTCCTTGCCGAAGCTTACGTTTTCAAACCCACCACCCAGCTGTTCCTTACCTTCACACTGAAGCAAAGTGAACAATTCGTGCACTTTCGTGGGAGTTATCACGGATCACTATAAAAGGCGCTCCGTTTCTCTGGATTTTCGATACTTAAAAAAAGAAGTTTATTTCATTTGATTTTTGTTATGTCTTTGGTGATTTAGTCTTGTGCGCATCTGCAGAAAATGATACACACACTGCATCGCTGGAGTCCATATCACTTGACGTGACTTGTACGACGTTTGAGGCCCCTTTCCAAGGAACCAGTTCGTCGTTCTATAAATATAGCAGCATGCGTGGTAGGCGTATGGAGCTAAGCGAAAACTATGTTGTGTCTTAATCTAACTAATCTTGACATTCTGTTGCGACAGGTGGTCGAAGGATCTACGAATGATGCTAACAATTCTCTTATCTTTGGCTGTAGATTGTGCTACATATTCCCCAAAGGTTAAACCACTGTCGGTCAACATTCCAAGGTCTCTGTCTACCCCAGTTCCTGTCAGGGTCAGCTGTGACTCATTTCCATCTACGTCACTGGTTTTTATGTCATACCTTGCCTCAGATTTTTTCCCCCCTCAGTTTGAGGAAACAGCACCTCTTTGTTCTTGTTCAAGATGCCCAGTCGTCTCTGTTCTACATGGCCTGTGCTCTATTTCTAATTATTCTAGTAGCTTGATCACAGCGGTTTGGTCATCCTTCTTTCTTTTTTCTGCAAGGTCAGCACCATCTTCTCTCAGGCCAAATATGACAAGATTGGTCCTTCTCCACACCCTGTTCCTTGGAGCTAATATCACATCTTGGATGAACAGACTATAAATAAATAACGTTCCTTGGAATTTGCTGAAATCAAGTCTTCCACACCAACTTTTGTTGCTGCATTTTCTACTTGGTCCACGTGATGCTGAAATCGGTCGTATAACATTTCCTTCACTGTATCAATCACTCCTGAACTGACCCTAGTCTATTGCTGTCACTTTATTTTTCACTCCAGAGACCTCTGTTATCAGTTTTTCGATTTCTTTCTCCAGCTTGAGTATGCTACCGAGAAACTTGTTTGCTGCCTTACATTATTCTATATTATAGATATCATATATATTATTTGCATTACTTTGAACAGTAGAAGAGGAGCACATGGTTCTGCTTCTGGATATCTTTTCTGATTAGCTGATACGTATCAACATCAATGTCCTCACAGGCTGAATGGAACCATGCTTCACATATTTCCCACATAACCCCCCCCCCCCCCCCCCCCCCCCCAACTTTTTGAGTATCTGTACAGACAAGTCCATAGCTACCACAGTTATATTTATCCACTGAGCACTTTGTGATGTCTGTCGACACTCTTCTGCCCTTGTCTTGGCCCGTGGATAATTTTCTTTCTTTTGATGGGACTGACATTTCTTACTGCTGATCCGAATGTGTATTACTACAAGATACACAATAAAATGAGCTTGGCTATTGGTGAAAGCCTTGGGCCGTAGGATGAAACAATGTCGATATATCATTTTTGTATCCCCCCCCACTATCTATCTGTCTCCTTCCCCCTTTTCTCAATGCACACGCATACAAATTCAGACACTCACACACATACACACTCGTAGGCACATTGATTTGTCTCTGCGCAAGATTCAGCGCTATAAAAGTACCATTATTATTATTATTATTATTATTATTATTATAGGCACATGCACATAAGCACGCGCGCGCACTTCATCACGAACGCACACACACACACACACACACACACGCGCGCGCGCGCGCGTGAAAGCGCCCCCCCCCCAGCCCCCCTCCCCCCACCCCCACCCCCCGCCCCTCCAAATCATTGAAAGTGAAACCATCCTCACCCCAAATCCCCTGTTACCGAACTGGAGAGAAAGTTCGCTGTAACATTCCACAGAAGAGTACCAACAGGAACTGAACGAAAGCTTGCTACATTGTTGGCCTGGTTATGATCGTTTCTTTTGGGCCCTAGTGCCAGATTGTTTAACAAGGGTCGTTGTCATTGTCTCACATAAAGGCTACAGAGCTGCCAACACACACACACACACCTCATTAGCTCCAACTCCACAGCTTGGCACCGCTGACAAGAACAAACGTCAACACACGGAGCTTTCGAAAGTGAAGTTGATTTTAAAAAAGGGAGGAGAAAGAGAAAGCCTTCGCGAAGGCGTGGCAGGGTCGGGTAACAAACATTCTTAGTCCGGCAGCGCTGTGGATTTGAAGAACGACAGATCCCGTTTCAAATCCCTACCCCCACCACCCTGTCCTACGTCCACAATAACCCGCCAGTTTAATGACTTGAAATTTTACGCCCCCACTCCTTGAAGGACCACGATCCTCACAGGGAGACGGATGTGGGATGGGGGTGGGGGCGATGGAGGATCGTGGAAATACAAGAACGCCTCAAGTCCCGTATTCTTCGTTTATCTTATTCCCCCCCCCCCCCCCCGCCCCCCACTCCCCCCATTCCCTCCCAACTTCCCCCATTTCACAGGCCATTCAACTGAGGATCAGTGGTTGAGGATAATGCCAAGCCAGGACAGTATTTCAGCTGGTACAATACGCCCGTGGTGGTTACACTTGCGAGGAGTTTGATTGTCTCCTTTTTATGGCCCGATTACATAGAGGGGGGTGGTGGCGAGGCGGTGGAGGGGGCGGTGGGGCTTTTCCGGTATATACTGGGGTGGAGGGGGGAGGGGGTGAATGGTTTGCTGTCGTCGGTCGATTGTCGGTCAGTGGTGTGTTTGGTGTTTCGCGGCGATGAGCCGACACCGATGTTTGCGCGTCCCTATCGTGAGAGCGCGGAGAACGCTCATAACGATCTTAAGCTTAAGCCCAGACCAAGATGTTGGACGTTTATCGATGTTTAATCCCGTAGGCGGGCGTGCTCCTGTCAGTTTCAGCGGCGATAAAAACAGACCACCAGAAACCACGACTTTCCACTGTGACATAACTGGTAAGATATGGGCTCGTAAGACCTACCGATACTGTTGAATTATTCAGACCACACACACACACACACACACACACATATATATATATATATATATCACGCTTGTATTGTCCTACGAAAGCATGACCTTATAATGAAGCTAAAACATCCTTTTCTTCATCAAGGGGAATTTAACGACCTTTTGGGAAAAAGCCCTTGAGGTGAATCTGTGAGGGCTTAGGTCTTGGTTCAATGAAAGCTGAGTTGTTCGATGGGATGAGTCTGTACTTCGACACCTGGACATCACATACAAACCCTGTGGCATGACATTCAGTCCAACTCGCCCCTGCCCTATGTATGAGCAAAGAACTTAACCCTTCGGACCTTTCAGTAGGGGAAGCGTTTTGGGGGTGTGAGGAAGAGACATTGACCTGTATACTTTAACACGCACCAAAGCAGGCAGAGCTACGTTTATAACAGGGAACGATCGTAAGATAAAACACTGTCGGTGCGATGGGATACATCATTATACGTCGTGGAGTGTCACCGACACCAGAGGGAGAGGGACACTCTTTGGGGCAGTAGTTGGTGACACTTTCGGGTTGGTTAAACACAGGTGACATGACCCAGGGGAGGGGGGGGGGGGGGATAACCACCCTAGGAAAGTTTGGGGAGGCGATGATTTAACGCTACACTGACAACCCACACGATGAAAGATTACAACTCACGTAAAACTTACAGATGAAGTGTCTGAGTTTCGATAATCCCGAAATGTATAGTCTTCCTTTTTCTTTTTTACAGTCTTCCGTTTTCTTTTTTACAGTCTTCCGTTTTCTTTTTTACAGTCTTCCTTTTTCTTTTTTGGTAACAGATATGGACATTTTTAAAACCCTACAAGCTGTTTTAACAACAACAAAAGCAACAATAACAGAAACAACACAGCAAAATCCATATATAGACTAAAAAAAACAAAAACTTTTTGTTTGTTTGCTTGATTATTTTCTCAGCTGTGAATTCATTTATGTTGATTCAATGATACTGTCTGAGCCAAATATTAATTAATCGGCTTACATAATTTATGCTTCTATGTATACTAATCAACGCCAATGGAACATATAGCCATACACACCCAACTGGCTGGCCCAGTAAGCTGTCACCCTCACGTAAACCTCGGTTCTGAGGAGGTGACCTCTCATTGGGTAGAATCGCGCCCTCTGATTGGGTAGAATCATGAATGGGCGTATTGCATAAAACCCGATTTTTCCTTTTCTTATCTTCACACAAGCGTTTTCATTTTAAATAAATGAATTGTTGTCTTTTCTCGGCTGGCTGGTTTGGTGAACTTTGATTCAAACAATATTTTATTTGGAACATGTCACGGTACAAACACAGTTATAGATGGACAGGGCAACAAGAAAATCTTACACAAAGTCCTGTCCCGATACATGTGCATACTAAGTATGTGACGGATCGCATCGTGGCTAGAAGTTTGAAAGTCACCAGACATGAATTTCAACAGAACTAAAACTGGCGGAGATTTACGACCCATTGTTTGGAGACCTTAATAATGCCAAGCTCTTCAGGTCTGGGGTCATAGTCCAAATGTAGTGGTGTGGCTCGAGAGGGTGAGTCGTGAGGACTGTCCACAGTGGTGTAGTTTAACCACCTATTGGCTGAGGCCCCTAAAGTCCAGTTGTTCAGGACTGCGGTCTTGCTCCATACATAGAAGGCAGCGTGGTTCGAGGCAGCAATCTCTTCCTTAAATGTTTTTCAATTTTGTTTCGCAGTGAATCCCCAACCGGTTTGGTCTTTAGTGACTGAGCCATCTGTGTTTATGATGATGTCTTCTTCTTTACTGTTTTCTTCTATGAGTAGCTTCACTTCTGTATCAGTTTTACCCTCTGGCCATTCCCGACAATGTCTTCCTGGAGTGGGTGAAATGGCTGTGTTGAATAGATGATGGCGGTTTTCTTTCAGGTCTTGTAGTCGGCATACTAGCTGGATTGTGTCTTCTGCTTGCCCCATCCATGATCTTCCTCGTCCTGGACGGCTGCCTTTTGGTTCCTTGACTGCATCATGCAGTGGGTTTTGAGGGTTTTCTAATGAGGATTGGTCTTAACCTGTTCTAACTTGTTTCTGGCCTGCTTTGACGGAAGGTCAAACAGGTATCGCATGGTTTCCGTAGGCGTGTCTTTTGTTGTTCCAAGGATCAGCCTCATAGCTTCATTTTGAACTCTAATTTTAGGTGGCTGCTTTGAGACGGTGTTGTTAGCCCAAGTCCGTAGTCGATCACGCTGAAAACGAATGATTGATATAGCAGGAAGAGGCGGCGTTGTTCGATACCTTTGGTTGCCATTGCCTTTAAGACGGAAAGACCCTTTTTGCATTTGAGAACTGTATTTTTCGTATGTTTCTGAAGGTCAGCATCCTGTCGAACTGTATTCTTAGGTAGCGTAGGCATTCAGTTTTCTCGATCTAAATTCCGTCGAATGACACAGGTGGTGGTGATTTATAAATGAAATGGAAAGGTAGTGAAAACAAACTACTGCCTCGGCGTAGTGATACAGCAGTGACCGTTCGCGCTACTATACCGTCAGTGCTGGGTGACCACGTGTCAAACTAGGACACGGGAAGCCTGTTAGGTAAGATTTGTGACACCTTCAGCGGAAGGGGATGAGTGTCTGGGTGGGAGGGGCTAGGAAGGGTGGGAGAGAGGTTGAGGGGAGGTATAAGGGGGCAGGGGGCGGACGGAGCATGAATGGGGCGGGGGTAGAAGGGGTGGGCTTTGGGAGAGGAGCGGAATGACCACACAGCACGGAAATGGGTGGGGTGGATGGACGCAGGTCACGGGGACCTTTGTGACCCTGTGAATGAATCTCCTGAGATGATTTTATGATCGTAGGTGCGGCGCTTGGACTTGATGCGATTTATCTGTCTCTCATTGTGTGTGTGTGTGTGTGTGTGTGGTGGGGTGTGTGGTGGGGTGATGGGTGGAAAGGAGCGAGGCTGAAGAGAGGGTTGCTTCAATGTGGCTGTGAATGACTCTCCTGAGATGATGCGACGCTAGGCTTTGATGCATTTCATCTCTCTCTCTCTGTCTCTGTGTGTGTGTGTGTGTGTGTGTGTGTGTGTGTGTGTGTGTGTGTGTGTGTGTTTGAGTAATTCGTGTTTGTGTGCGTGCGTGCGTGCGTGTCGTGGTTTGGCTATTTTCATGTGTGAGTGTGTGTGTGTGTGTGTGTGTGTGTGTGTGTGTGTGTGTGTGTGTGAGTATGTGTGTGTGTGTATGAAATGGATTTGTAATTCAATCTTGACTTTCAACTGCTGGAAACTGTGACGCTCTTTGGAGCTTGTAAACCAATTCCAATCACACAATGAACGGTCTCAGAAGAAAATGATGATAATCCCCAAAATACAGCTTTCACAAAAGGACCACTCTATAAAAGCAGACATGTTTTTAAAACATGTTAATAAAAGGATTTTTTTTATATTAAGCAGACTGCATTATATTGTCTTTAACTGACCCGCTCTCAATCATTTCACAAATAGCTGTTTCAGGCAAACGCACACCATGAACAACTTGAAAAATGCGTTCGAAAAATCGATGTTTCAGAAAAAGAAGAAGAAAAAAAGTAGACCATATAAATAAACGATACCTGTGGGGTTTCGTTTTATTAAACGAAAAAAGAAGGATGAAAAAAAAAAGTGCACGCGGAAGAATCCCACTCTGGCTATTTTAGTAGTGCTAATTATGTTGGCTGTATGCATCGCTGTTTGAGATTCAGCTTCTGTTCAGAATGACCCCAAGAAGGAGAAGAAAAAAAAAAGGTTCCCAGGTGGTCCTTTAACTTGTGGTGAACCGTGTGTGCCTTAATCGTTCGTAACTCCTGGTATGCTGTGCTTGTGCCCCAGCGTTGATGCTTCTCGTTCTCTCTCTGTCGACTTCTTCCTCCACCACTCGTTTATTATTCATTTTCTTCACTTTATTTATATCTCAGCTTAGGTTTGTTCAAAACTCATGTATGTTGACGTCTTCTAGTTATGATGACATCCGTCACATACTCAGTATGTACATGTGTCAGGACAGGACTTTGTATAAGATTTTCTTGTTGTCCTGTTCATCGATATCTGTGTTGTATTGTGACATGTTCCAAATAAAATACAGTTTAAACCAACTCCTGGTATTCGTCTTCGTGACAGAAAACAAAGTCTGATATTATCTGCGCCGGGATGGAAACCAGACAGAACAGGACACTGCACCGACCGGATGTTTTACAGAGTTTCAGTTTCACTTTCACTTTCTCAAGGAGGCGTCACTGCGTTCGGACAAATCCATACACGCTACACCACATCTGTTGAGCAGATGCCTGACCAGCAGCATAACCCAACGCGCTTAGTCAGGCCTTGAGTGCATGCTTACATATTTGTGTACCTATGAAAGTGGATTTCATTTTACGTAATTTCGCCAGAGGACAACACTCCTGCCATGGGTTCTTTTTCAGTGCGCCAAGTGCGTGCTGCACACGGGACCTCGGTTTGTCGTCTCATCCGAAAGACTAGACGCTCAGTTTGATTTTCCAGTCAAACTTAGGAGAAAGGGCGAGAGCGGGATTCGAACCCACACCCTCACGGACTCTCTGTATTGGCAGCTGAGCGTCTTAACCATTCTGCCACCTTTTACAGAACAGTGGGTGAGAGTGAAAGAGATGTGTCAGTGGTGTATGCTGGGGCAGAGGAGGCGGTGGGTGAGGAGGATACAGCTTGCAAAGCGCCACGTGTTATCAGCCAGCTATGCGTACACAAATAAGACACCGGATTAAATCAGTTAATGCAGTTGTTAAAGGAGACGCCCACTCGGCTGTCTCAGTTCATGACGGCGACAAGGTGTATGGACAAACCTCGAAGATTCAAAACTCCCCAATACAAGCTGCACAAATATCACTGACGTTGCGCGTGTGTAGTTGGTTAAAACATTTTGATTCCAAGAAACAAGACAAAATACATTGTTCAATAAAGAAGAAAGAAAACTTGAGTAACAACAAGCCTCAACTCATTCATGTGTCACAAACGATCAACAAACGCAATCAGTAGTGAAAGATACATAAAATATTTGACAACAGAAAGGAAAGTTGAAGTATAAAACAAAGCGCGTATATAGTTGTGTGACTGCGGTGTGTGCGTGGCCTTTAGGTGTGTGTATGTGTGTGTGTGTGTGTGTGTGTGTGTGTGTGTGTGTGACAGAATGAGTTTTTGTTTACTTATTGTCGGAATATTTGCGAATGATTTTTTTCTGTTTGTACATTTCTTGGTATTTTTCAGGTTGGCTTTTCGCTAAGTCCCATAGACGCCAACACGATGTTGGAGTGAGGGTTGGGAGGGTGACTTGGATAAAGAGAACGAGTCAACCTGACAAGATGTTGTTGGAATGACTAATAACGAAATGGGTTGATAAATACCCTATTCAGTTATAACAAAACAAAAAATAAATAAAAACACCTCCACCCACCAGCCGCAGAAGCACATCGCACTGAGACAAATAATTGATTGATTGATATGGATACTTATATAACGCTTATCCTCGGTCAGAGACCAAGCTCTAAGCGCTTTACATGCACGGGGTCATTTGCACAACAGGCTGCCAACCTGGGTAGAGTCGACTGACGGCTGCCATTGGGCGCTCATCATTCGTTTCCTGTGTCATTCAATCAGATTTCAGGCACACACCCATACACACTCAGACAGACATGTAAAATTTTACGTGTATGACCGTTCTGTTTATTTACCCATGTATGCAGCCATACTCCGTTTTTCGGGGGTGTGCATGCTGGGTATTTTTCTGTTTCCATAATCCACTGAACACTGACATGGATTTCAGGATCTTTAACGTGCGTATTTGATCTTCTGCGTGCGTATACACACGAAGGGGGTTCAGGCACTGGCAGGTCTGCACATAATTATGTTGAACTGGGAGATCGAAAAAATCTCCGCCCTTTACCCACCAGGCGCCACCGAGATTCGAACTTGGGTCCCTCAGATGGAAAGTCCAACGCTTTAACCATTCGGCTGTTGCACCTGTCTAATTATGATAATAATTAAAACAACAACAACATTAACGACAACAACAAATCTGGTATGTAGAGAACGCCCAACAAGACCACGCGTTTCAGTCGGTCACCCCCCCCCCCTCCTCCCCCCCGCCCCTCGGCCCTCCCAAACCCCCATCCCCCTACAAACCATTCACGTGGGAAGACGCTTTCTCTGGCGACACGAAAAGCCTCCCTCGTCTAGACTGATGGGCTACAAGAAGCACGGGGCAACGTCAGGAAATGGACTACTTGGCTGACCATCTAACCCTCCTCTGTGATTTACACACATCGATAACCATTGAGTATCTTATTTATGTATCATAACCGAAACATGGTCCAAGCAGCGCGTTGGGTTTGCTTACACGCGTGTCAGGCATCTGGTCCGGTTGTTGTTTTTGTTGTTAATGTTGTTGTTTTAATTACTTTCCTAAGCATATGTTGTTGCGTGTGTGGAACAGTCCGCAAGTTTGACGTCTCCCTTTTAACGGAAACTGACGATACCCGGCCGACAACAGCACTGAACAACACCGACACCCATCGGAACAACGATTCCCTTTTGACTACAGCTCCGATACCAAACGGACCACAGCTTCGAACATCTGTCTACCACCGATTAAAGTGACAACTGCGGACATCTATCTGTCCAGAACAACTTGACCGTAAGGGCGTCACGCCGATAGGTCGTTAACTCTCTCCATACGAACGGATAAAGAGATGACGTTAACAGCGTTTCACCCCAGTTGCCATCATCAAAATATTGCAAGCGGAAGGCTCTTATACTGAAGAGGTGAATGTTGACAAAGATACCACAATTCTGACGACGGAAGCAAAAGGTTGGGACATTCAGACACCCACTGGACATCCGAGGGGTCTGTGTAGAGGAGAAGAGAGGACTGGCCGTACTGAGTGAGTTAAACTCATCTCTAACAGTTACCAACATGACACATGTGGAGTGATGGCCTAGAGGTAACGCGTCCGCCTAGGAAGCGAGAGAGAATCTGAGCGCGCTGGTTCGAATCACGGCTCAGCCGCCGATATTTTCACCCCCTCCACTAGACCTTGAGTGGTGATCTGGACGCTAGTCATTCGGATGAGACGATAAACCGAGGTCCCGTGTGCAGCATGCACGTAGCGCACGTAAAAGAACCCACGGCAACAAAAGGGTTGTTCCTGGCAAAATTCTGTAGAAAAATCCACTTCGATAGGAAAAACAAATAAAAAACTGCACGCAGGAAAAAATACCAAAAAAATGGGTGGCGCTGTAGTATAGCGACACGCTCTCCCTGGGGAGAGCAGCCCGAATTTCACACAGAGATATCTGTTGTGATAAAAAGAAATACAAATACAAATACAAATGTAGGGAAGGGGCAGCACAAGGGTCTTGAGTGAAGGGGTTTATAGCCAAGCCGACGGACACGGTCCGGTTATAAACCTTTGATTCGTCATCGTTGGTTTCGACCTTGTGACCGTGATAACAACAACAACAACAACAATAATAATAATAATAATAATAATGATAATAATAATACTAACAATGATAATGATGATGATGATGATAATTATAATCAGTAATAGGTATGCTACACATGCAGTTAGCTAGCTAGTTAGTTAGTTAGAAGAGGGGAAAGTATTTACTTTGAATTGTTTTAAAAAATCACTGATAAAAAAGGTTTTGAGAGAGAGAGAGAGAGAGAGAGAGGGAGAGAGAGGAGAAATAGATTGTTGACTCAGTGGCGACGCGTCCGCCTCGGAAAATATTAACGTGCACTGGTTTGATCCCTACGCGTGCCAGTATTTTCATCTCCTACACTAGACCTTGAGTGGTGGTCTAGACGCTAGTCATTCGGATGAGACGATAAACCGAGGTCCCGCAAGCAGCATGCCCTTAGCGCAGGTAAAAAGAACCCAACGCAACTGACATAATTTGAAAAAAAAAGAAAGAAAGAAAAACAACAACAACACTTTGATAGGAAAACAACACTTGCTGACCGAGAAAAAAAAGTTGGCGCTCTCATTGTATCGACGTGTTCTCCCTGGGGAGAGCAGCTCGAAGTTCACCTAGAAAAATATGTTGTAACAAAAGGAGTAATACAATACAATACAATACAATACAGTACAATACAATACAATACAAAAATTAAGTCATCTTCGTGCAAGGGGAAGGGGAAATAAATATTTACCACAGATTGGTTTTAAACTCACAAGGAAAAGGCCTAACACTTAAAAATCTACAAAAGGTTAAAAAAAAAAAAAGAAAAAAGAAAAAAAAAAGAAAAGAAAGATGTGTTTTAAGGGATAACGGAGGGACGGGTGAGGGTGGTTGGGAGTGAAAATGAACAATAATCATGATTAATATTCTAATAATGAAATGCCCGGAAAGCATTGTCCAAAACTGCCAAATGAGGAAACCAGCAAAAAACAAAGCAAAAAAAACAAAAAAAAACAAAACAAACCCGCCTACTCACCGATTTATACCGAAAAAGGTGAAGGCAAGTTCCCAGTCTTCGTCATCGTCGATCCACACATAATCATCTATTTTTAAGATTGAACTCTCAGCCAAAGCGACATTAAATGACCGATGACATAACCTAAAATTGGGAGAGAAAAAAACATAAACAAAACAAAACAAACAAACAAACAAACAACAAAACAAAACAAAACAAAAAAACAACAAAAAACAACAAAAACAAACAAACAAAAAACCCTAACTGTGTGGGGTGTTTGAATCAGAAATACACAATGACGCGTTGAAATATATCCTTGTTTTGACTAGGGCCATGCCTGCTTTTTTTTTTTTTTTAACAATTATTGACGGCGTAGGTGGTCCTTTCGTTGGAATGATGTACACCACTGACTCACGCAGAACTACACAAAGAATACGCCGATACATACAAAACACATACACATACACACACAAGTACCAAAACACGCACGCACGCACGCAAACACACACACACACATACATTCAAGTACGACGCACACACACACTCAGACACAGACACCCCCCTAACCTCCCCCCCCTCCCACACACACACACACACACACAGACTTCCATTTTCAGTTGAGGGTCATCAAAGTGTGTGTAGACTGTAATACATATATCACATATTACATCACGGTCTGCACCTTAATGATTAATTTCGCAGTGTATATCAAAGATAAGATAACATCTAGCTGCTGCTCGCCCAACGCCACAATGATGGGCTTGGGAAGATGTCTGCACAGGACATCAGAATAAATGGAACGTAAATGGTATGTATATATACAGTATATGACTATATAAGGAGCCAGACCTGCGCATAAACCGGCGTGCCGAGAGCCCGCAGAATATTACAGTGTGTGTGTGTGTGTGTGTGTGTGTGTGTGTGTCTGTGTGTGTCTGTGTGTGTGTCTGTGTGTGTCTATGTCAGTGTGTGCATGTCTGTCTGTCTGTCATGTACGCGCGCTCGTGCGGATGCGTGAGATATAGATAGTGTGTGTGAGAGAGAGAGAGAGAGAGAGAGAGAGAGAGAGAGAGAGAGAATCACACACACACACACACACACACACACACACACACACACACACACGCACACACGCGCACAATGACAGTATCACACACACAATACAAGTTCATCCTGGTTCAGCAGTATGACTCAATCACGATAACAGGGGCTTCAGTTACGGGCGCTCTTTCGGCGGCGGGAACTTGTCATACCATAATAATTATATACCACGCATCCAGCGACCGGCAAGAGCATTGTACTAATCACATCCTGTTTGCACCACAAGCAAGGTCATGGACATCTCCCTGTCTTTCCCTACCCCCTCCGTTCTCTCTCTCTCTCTCTCTCTCTCGTCGAGTGCACTTAATCTTCCTTTTCTCGTCCTCGACATCTTTTTCCTCTTTCGTTGCACTGTGCTGAGCCCCCCCCCCCCCCCCCACACACACACACACCCTCCACCCCCCTCCCCCACACACACCCATCTGCACTTCCCTCCCACACACACCTCCACCTCCTCACTCCCCCCACCATCTCCCAGTCCACCACCACCACCACCACCCCTGTCCCTTCCTGTGTCGTGAATGGTGCTCGTGGAAATGTCCCAGGGCTATGCTTAGTCTTAACAAAAGCCCAACAACAAATGAAACAAATAAGGAAACACAAAAACTACACGACGTAGGCGTGGAGAAAGGTTGCTGCTGTATTTATTTATTTCCCTATTCTATTATTACCCCTTTTTTTTTTGCAGTCTTATGTTCTTGAAAGTATGTCGACTAGTAAAACAAACTAACAAACTCATTGCACTATTTATTTGGAATCAAAGGAACGCAAGCTCAGATTTCTATGAATATTATTCCTAAAAATTGATTTAAATGATTAGGAAGTACAGTCATTTTTCTATGTAGCCCAGGTGTATGTGTTCTGTTTCAATCGATTTGTTGTTCAAGTGCTGGTCTCTATAATAATTATTCTTTTGAGTCGTTTCTTCATATCCGGTGCAGCAGCCTGTTTGTCACCCTGTTGTTGTGTTGATGTTGTTGTTTTTTTTTAACCCTGGGGGACAAATCTGGCCAGTCCAGATTAACGCCAGGGTCTTCCTTATCGTAGACTAGTTTTAGAATTATCCCCAGGGGGTAAACTTCAGCTAGTTAAGACTGGCTCCCCTTCAACCCCTCCTGCAGAGACAGAGACAGACATAGAGGCATCTCCATATTGCCCTTACCCACACGCCTCCACCCTTGCCCCCCCCCCACCTCCCCCCCCCCCTCCTTCCCCATACCCCCCAAAAGAAAAAAAAAAAACAACCCTTTTTCTTCTGTGCTTCAAACAATTTTTATTCAAAGACACAACGCAGCACAAGCACACAAAGCACGGGAAGGGCATCACTGAAGCGTGGCTTATTTTGATATAAGCCGCCCTGCCCTGCCCACTGCCCAATATGAAACAAGTAAGCACAAAACTTAAGCGGACAAGTTAAAGGAGCCAACGTTAGTATAATCATAATCGCATTGACACGTTGGCGAATTTCACAGTCAAAAAACAAAACAAAAAAACAACAACCCCCCCCTCCCCCTCCCCCCCCAAAAAAAACCCCTATTCTGAATCACAACATTATCATTAGTGTGTATCATTTTAAACATAACTGACGAACGAATCACCGTGAATCTGTTGACAAGCCGAATCATCGACGGAGAGGGGGAAAGGAAGTTGAGGAAGGGGGCGGGGATGGAGGGGAGGAGGTGGGGGGGGGGGGTGAACTGAGCTGTTCGGAAACCAATGAAGAGCTGTACTGTGAGGGCTTCAACGCTCCAAACCATCTTTGTGAATGTGTGTGCGTGCCTGGGTAGGCGACTCATTTATTTTGGTCCTGCAGGGAAATTTTGCTGACTGCATTTGGAAGGACTTTTCAGAAAGCAGCCGTGACTGTCCAATACTACATAAAGAAAATCCCGGCGAGAGTTTCACATCCTCAGAGAAAGAGAAGTCATGTGCTGATCAGTCACGTGTTCCTCTTCTGCCTCCTTTTTCTTCTCCTTTTCTTATAGTTCATACATGGGGCAAACGTTTGTTTGTTTAAGGAGAGAGAGAGAGACAGAGACAGAGACACACACACAGAGAACACTGAACACTTTAATAGCAGTAGCTTTACACAGAGAGAGAGAGGGAGAGAGAGAGACAGAGACAGAGAGAGAGAGAGAACACTGAACACTGAACACTTTAATAGCAGTAGCTTTACACAGAGAGAGAGAGGGAGGGAGAGAGAGACAGAGACAGAGACACAGAGAGAGAGAGAGAGAGAGAGAGAGAGAGAGAACAATGAACACTTTAATAGCAGTAGCTTTACAGAGAGAGAGAGACAGAGACGCACACACATAGAGAGAGAACACTGAACACTTTAATAGCAGTAGCTTTACAGAGAGAGAGAGGGGGGGGGGACAGAGAGACAGAGACACAGAGAGAGAGAGAGAGAACACTGAACAGTGAACACTTTAATAGCAGTAGCTTTACACAGAGAGAGACAGACAGACAGACAGAGACAGAGACAGAGACACACACATAGAGAGAGAGAACACTGAACACTTTAATAGCAGTAGCTTTACAGAGAGAGAGAGAGGGAGAGAGAGAGAGACAGAGGCAAGGCAAGGCATGCCGAAAAGTTTAGTTCTTGCGCCCCCTGGGGGCTTCGAAACGTTACATACATACATACATATTTCAGATATACCATACAAACAATAAGAGTGATGTCAAAAGAACAAAGAGAAAAAACAACAACAAAAGACGAATAGGCACAACATACACATTAATAAACAATTCATCCTCATCCATTAACAACAGACGTAACTTTACGGAAAGGAAATACAAATATAAGAAAGAAGTGTTTTTAGTTTTAACAATATTTTGTTGTTGTTTTTTCGGAAAACAATAAGTGGAATTTAAGGGAGTTTGGGCGGTTTCTATAATATCTACGCAGATACTTTTGTCTGTCACTTTCAAAGAAAGGACACACAAACAAATAGTGAAACTCATCAGCAATGTCGCTTGTGGAACATTTATCACAGATTCTTTCGTTTCTTAGTAAATTGTTGAAGCGCTGACAATTAATAGGCAAAGCATTATTGGTTGTCCTAAACTTAACTAACTGGATAATACAGTTATTTGGTAAAACACAGTAAAGTAAGCATCTTGACCAAAATTTGGCTCGAGCATCCTATAACTAATATACATAGCATCATTATCTATATGTCTATACCAATCTTGCAAAAACTTTTAAACAACATTCAACCTTCCCTTTGAACCAAGTGGGATGTACTTCAAGACTGTGCTGGTTTAACCAGAACCTACTCAATCCAATTTCATTCAAGATAGTGTGAATACATTTAAGGTATTGGTTCTGGTGTATGTTTATGACGTATAAACTGAAGAGACATTTGTAAACAATCGAAGATAGTTTTGAAGTTCCTTGGTTAGTAACAAGCTTAAACCAAAATGAAAGCATTCTGGTTTTTACAGATACAGACACAGGGAGCTTACCAGTTTCACCAAATACCATGTGAGACGGGGTGGACTGTGTAAGTTTCAGAACTAATTTGTAGAACTTCAATTGTACTTTTTTCCACAATACCAGAAATATCAAAACCCCAATTTCACAACCATAGGTCAGTACAGGAAGAACTGTTTTATCAAATAAGTCGATAATTAGATCAACAGGGAGCTTTAATTGATTAGTCTTCCTCAGAAGTGCAAACGCTGCTCTCGAGGCACGGTCGTACAGACCTCGCTGGGCAACATGCATTCTGTTATTGTAATTAAGTTTCAGTCCCAAGTAATGAAACTTACTCACAACCTCAATTTTGTTCTCGTTGATATGAAAATCACGAAATCCTGTTACTTTGCCCCTAGAGAAAATCATTACATTAAACTTTTTGGCATTCAGAGTTAACTTCCACTTCTCACAATAATGTCTCATTGCAGTCAGACCATTTTGCAAACCTGTGGCTGTCTCTGAAAAAATCACAGTGTCGTCTGTGTAAAGCAGGACAAATAGTTTGAAGAAAACATTAGATTCCTGTTCACTCATACTCATTTTCTTAACATCAACGGCAATAGTTACTAATCCATCTAGTTCATCTTGTAGGTGAGATTTCATATCGTTTAAGAATAATGCAAACATTATCGGGGAGAGATTTTCTCCTTGCCTCACCCCCACATCTGAACTGGAAAAAAATAATAATCGGAGATTTCGTCATTAACCATAACACATGATTTAGCGTCATCATACATGTTTATAATCATGTGGAGTATTTTACCATTTATACCACAAATTGATAATTTTTGCCACAGAAATGCCCTGTTAACCTTATCAAAAGCTTTCTCATAATCAGTCTAAAAAGGTACAATATAATCTCTTTTTCTTGAATAACCAAATATCAATAATACCAAACAAAGTAAAATGGTCTAATGTTGAAAAACCACTTCGAAATCCAGCTTGTTCCTGTCCCAGTATATCAGAAATATCAATATATGGTTTCAGACCCTCATTCAAAATACTTGTAAATTGTAAATGGAGACAGAGACAGAGAATCGACTCACATTGACAGAAAGCAAGAAGAGAGAGAGAGAGAGAGAGAGAGAGAGAGAGAGAGAGAGAGAGAGATCTGTACACTGCAGTTGTTATGTGAATATAATCACGGAGGTGCCCCAGAATCGTTGAAACTGTGACACGTAGTATGGAAAATAACTAATTCAAATTTAACACACACACACACACACACACGCACGCACGCACGCACGCACGCACGCACGCACACTTACACACGCACAAACAGTGCTAGCTTAAGACATTGTTTCACACACACACACACACACACACACACACACACACACGCACGCACGCGCATGCACACGCACACGTACACATACACATACACATACACACAGTGATAGCTTAAGACATTGTTTGAGACCCCCCCGCCCCCGCCCCCCCCCCCCCCCCCCCCCCACACACACACAGGGTGCTGGCTTAAGACATCGTTTGAGACGTCACCCAAACCTGTTGCAAATTAATTCCAGTTCAGATATTCTGTCATGGACATGACCGTAAAAAAAATCAAATCAAATCAAATTAAAAAAAGGTTGACGGGTTTTGAAAATAATGGTATCAATGGAAGGTGCGATATACAGGTGGTAATTCATCAGGGCACATGGCGTGGAGGTGAAACCCAAGAAGCAGCGAAGAAACAAACACAAAATGACTCTGGGTTAGTGTGGCTTCAATCTGCCTTTTCAACTACCTTATAATTATTTGGTTGTGATTTTTCGTGGGTCATATTTCAATACACCTGAACTAACTCACTTTCTCTCTCTTATCTCTATCATTTTCTCTGTCTGTCTGTCTGTCTGTCCGTCTGTCCGTCTCTCTTTCCCTCTCATTCTCTCTTTCTTTTTCTCTCTCTAACGATATATACAAACATACCACCATACACAAATATTACACATCCAATGTCACTCATTATAAAGAGACGTTAAATTTAAACACACACTCTCTCTCTCTCTCTCTCTCTCTCTCTCTGGACTGGACTTGGCTGACCCTGGAGAAAGGTCCAGTGACGGTGAGGGAAAGGTCCACTGACCACAGGGAAAGTCCTGTTGACAGTGGGAAAGACTACAACTTGGGATGCTCTCTTGAGGGCACGTAAGACCGTATGGCTGTGTCTGGAGTGGCACTGTCTTCATGTGTCTGCGGGCAGGGGCGGTTTGGTCTGTTGGGTGTGCTCAGCAGCTGGAGGGTGGTGTCTTTTGCCGGTGGGCTCTGCAGTCATGATCTACTGGCTGGTACACCCATGGGAATATTTCTTTTAAGGCTGTCGCGAGTTGCATCCTGTGGTCGTCTCGTTTGCCTCTGTTCGGGAGCAGTTATGTCCCTTGAATTCTTAATGGCGTGTCCTGTGCGTGCCTGCACCCATCGTGAACACAGCGCGGGCCTCCAAGGGTGGTGCAGGATTGTTCCATGGGCGGGTGGAGACAGCGCTTCTCTGGGTCCTCCCCAGCACCTACGGGTGTTTCTCTTTCTTCTTCTTCTTCTTCTTCTCTCTGTCTCTGTCTCTCTCTCTCTCTCTCTCTCTCTCATACACCTCAAGGGTTGGGGCAGGGGAGAGAAATGGGGGTGGTTTACAAAGCTGCATTTCCTGTCAGGCTGCGTACACGTCACAGTTATATAACCGTGGGTACTTAAGATAGATTAAAGCACCCTCCTCTCCATATCTATATTTCCATATCAATAATTCATACACAGGCTATTTCCACATATCACATCCTCTCCGGCCGAATCCATGCTCCACATTCATCATTCATACACAGGCTTTGCATATTATTTGTGGTCGGTGCATCGTTCAACTAGAGTCCCAGATATCACACAATATACTTTCCATTGGCATCACAAGGTTTACCTTTCACCTTTCATGATAAACAAATCGGTACAACCCTCTCTCTCTCTCTCACTCACTCTCTCTCTCACTCGCACGAACGCAGCAGATAAGATCAACGATAAATCTGACGACGGTTATATGCACGGTTAGCGTAATGACCGACCGCTGTGAATAATGCATGTACATGCTGCATCTGCTGTTGCGTTTGCGACGTGGCCTGAATGCAGGAACACAACGTGCGCGTGCTTTTTTTAATTTTTTTTATTTCTATTTTTTAGTGGGTCATTGACCTGATTATATACGTGTTGTGGGTATTACGGGGGTAGTGGGATGGAGGTAAATGTGTGTGTGTGTGTGTGTGTGTGTGTGTGTGTGTGTGTGTGTGTGTGTGTGTGCGTGTTTGCATGTGTGTGCGCGAGGGTGTGTATATGTAGTGGTAGTGGTAATATGAGTAGTAGTAGTGGTAACAGTAGTAGTGGTGATAATACTAATGGTGGTAGAGACAGCGGTAGCAGTAGTTGTCTCGTGGACGTCTTTCGCGCGCGCGCGCGCGCATACACACACACACACACACACACACACACACACACACACACACACACACACACACACACACACACAATATATGATCATGGACTCTGGGCTGATTTTCAATATTTCAAGTTCAGTTCGCCCACACCACGTCTCTTTTTTCTTCACACGACAGGAAATTCTTCGCAGCATGACCAGCTGTGGTTTTTCCTCCTTCCCTCTCCCTCCCCACCACCCCCCAAATTTCAATTCGACGCCCCAACAGTTAGTTGAAAAGCAGCCGCAATCCGTCTTCCGGTGCGTGGGTGGCTACCGAAACGCTCGACTGTCTCCGGCTTCTTGCTCAGAAACGAGGCCTTGGAAGGAAGAGAGGAGAGGAGAGGAGAGGAGATAAAAAATACTAATAATAAAGAGAGAGAGAGAGAGAGAGAGAGAGAGAGAGAGAGAGAGAGAGAGAGAGAGAGAGAGAGAGAGAGAGAGAGAGAGAGAGAGAGAAAAGTCTACATATCGAGTACAGGCGAACATACACAGGTTTTTGTTTGTTGTTTTTCGTTGTTGTTTTTTTTTTTGGTTGTTTTTTTTTTTTGTTTTTTGTTGTTGTTTTTTTTGCAGC
>NC_134899.1:20984026-20989026 GCF_041734735.1 Babylonia areolata
CACACGCACGCACACACACACATACACACACACGCACGCACACACACACATACACACACGCACACACACACACACACACACACACACACACACACACACAGAGGCACAGAAGAAAAATGAAAGAAAGAGCAAATGGTGAGCGACCCCCTAGATCATAGTGCAGGTATACCTAAGGAATCATACCACCTACCCATGTACAGCCTGCTGGTACCAGCCAGGTACTGGCAGCAGTCTCCGACTGACCACTCTCACTTACAGACTGCAGCGCCAACCTTTACCTATCTCCTGTCTGTTATCTGGCTGACCACGTTCTACGGATCTTCGAGAGACATGGGAGACAGAGACAGGGAGGGAGGGATGTAGGGAGGGAGGGAGGGAGATAATTCAGAACTGAAAACGTGTTTGTTTGTTTTGTTGTTTTTTTTTTTTTCTATTCAAGCATTAAGATTTTAGGCAGAGAGAGAGAGAGAGAGAGAGAGAGAGAGAGAGAGAGAGAGAGAGAGAGAGAGAGAGAGTTTCAAAATCCAAAACCATTTTAAACCGAAAACCGAGAGACATGGGGGAGAAAGAGAGAGAGAGCGGAGGCAGGTAGAGATAAGAGAGAGAGAGAGAGAGAGAGAGAGAGAGGAAGGGAGAGAGAAAGAGAGAGAGAGGGGGGAGAGGTAGAGACGAGACAGAGAGAAAGAAAGAGAGGAGGGGAGAGAGGGGGGGAGAGAGAGGGGTGAGAGAGAGAGAGAGGAAGGGAGAGAGAGGGAGAAAGAGAGAGAGGGGGAGAGGTAGAGACGAGACAGAGAGAAAGAGAGAAAGAGAGAGAGGAGGGGAGAGAGAGAGAGAGAGAAATAATGACAGAGAGAGAAAGAACGAGGGAGAGAGAGAGAGCGGGAGAGAGACAGAGACAAAGAGAGCTCGCTCGCCCTCTGCCCGGTTAATCAAACCTGCTGCCGTCTCTCGGAGGAGGTGAGGGGAGGTGAGGGGAGGTGAGGTGAGTACAGGCTGACCACCACCTGCCTGCTGTACCCCCACGCGCTGGCTTGGAACCACCACGATCGCCATGGCAACAAGAGTGGCGCTAACGAACGCCAAAGGGTCAGCCAGCCAACTGGACATGGACGGAACGGGCTGTACAACTGGAAGGGGGGGGGGGGGGGCTGACCAGCCGTGTTGCCCGTGCCTTCATGGTTTTGTTGTTGTTGTTGTTGTTGTTTGTTATTTTTGTATAGAAAATAAATATGATTATTTTCTTCTTCTTCTTTATTTAATTTTATTTTTATTATTATTATTATTATTTTTTTTTTTTTGGTGCCTATTTGTATTGTTGGCCAGAGCGTGGTGCTGAAAATCGCAGAGAGGAAGGGGAAGGGTGAGGGTGAGGGTGACGGTGTGTGTGGTGTGGTGTGGTGAGGCAAGGTGTTGTGTGGTGTGGTGGTGGTGGTGGTGGTGGGGGTGGGAGTATGGGTGGGGGTTGGGGGTCAAGGAGAAGGCAACCTACGGCTGTTGGTCCATTTTACAACAACAACAACAACAACGTTGTCGAGGTGTGGCGTACGTGTGTATGTGTTTGGGGGGGTGGGGAGGTGGGGAGAGAAGGGGAGGCGGGGGGAAGGGGGGCAGCTTGTGTTTCGTTGCAAAAAAAAAAAAAAAAAAGGGGGGGGGGGGTGCTTTTCTTCCCAAATGAAACACTTTGCTGTGAATTAAGCATTGTTCGATATTATAACATAATATCAATATTTCAAAGTTTTTTTTAGTTTTTTTTTAATAAGACGTTAAAAAACCAAAACAAACAAACACAATAACAAACATAAGTAAAAGAGAACTGCACAAACGCTGATTAACAATACTTGATCTGATCATGGGTGTTCTAACAATAGCAGCAGTGGAAGCAGTCATGTGTGTGTGTAGCAACAGAAGCAAAAGTACATGCAGCGAGTTCAGCAGCAACAACAGCAGCAGCTGTTCTCAGGAAAATCAGTCGTCATTGTCATCATATTCAATATCGTCGTCTCCCCTACCCCCCCCCCCCCATCCCCGATCTCTCTCTCTCTCTCTCTCTCTCTCCCCGTATATATCTCTCTCTTTGTGTGTTACATCAGCCCTGGACCCTAGTGTGTTACATCAGCCGTGGACCCTAGTCTAATAATGAAAGCTAGGAAGTCACACACACACACACACACACACATCACCCATACATTCCCGTGCGTGCACGCTGGCGCTCACTACCCACACAACCTCCCACCCTAACACACACACACACATACACACGCACACACGCAAGCACGCGCGCACCACACACACACAGACTCTCTCTCTCTCTCTCTCTCTCTCTCTCTCACAGACACACACACACAAGCGCGCGCACAGTAACTGATTGCCCAGCAGGTGAATCAGGAACAGGCAAATCGGGACGCCCCCTCCCTCCTCCCTAGATAGGACCAGGACAGGCGGGCGAGCAATAGGCGAAACTGGAATTATTAAGTAGGCGAATCGGGGAAAAGACCAAGAATTGGGATGACAGCGTGTTTAACTCACTCTGTACGGCCAGTCCTCTCTTATCCTCTACACAGACCCCTCGGATGTCCAGTGGGTGTCTGAATGACCCAACCTTTAGCTTCCGTCGTCAGAATTGTGGTATTCTTTGTCAACATTCACCTCTTCAGTATAAGAGCCTTCCGCTTGCAATATTTTGATGATGGTAACTGGGGTGAAACGCTGTTAACGTCGTCTCTTTCGCCGTTCGTATGGAGAGAGTTAAAACGTCACGTCATCCCTGTCTGACCACCTGCACTGCCCACATCGCTGTGGTTTCTGATTCATGTTCAAAGGGGTGTCATAAAGCGTGTGAACTGATCTATGTTAGCTACAGCACATCTGCTGGAATAAAAATGTGGTAGTGTGGACTGAAGTTCCGATTACCTCCCGTTTTGTTTGTGTTGTAGATTATTGAGGTGAAAAGATTTGGAGGTTAAATTCTTCTTATCAATGCTTTTCTTTTTTAATTTATTAACCAAGAATATTTGTAGTATTGAGGAGTATTTTAATTTATTTTTAGGATTTTTTTTAATGAATAATTTTATTGATTATACTTTAAATTTGATGTGAATAGTCCGATTTTAGTTTTTACAAAGACGCCATGAAGCCGCCATGTTCTGCACCCTGTATTAGTTTATCCTGTTGTTGTAAAGGTAAATTTTCTGTATAAAATGATTTAAAATGCATAAATAATAGTTGCTAGAAATAGATGAAAGATACTATTTTGTTTGTCTGTAGAATTATTAAAAAATTTAAAAAAAGAAGAAAAAAAAAAGATGACGCCAAATTGAGTAGATCTGGTTAAGATTTTCTCCAGGTTTTATGAAACAAAGAAACGCAGGAGTGGACCGTGGACTTGAGAAAAAAAGAGAATTGATCTGAGTTCAGATGTCACAGGAGCCACTGTTGGCTATTGGTGCGACAAACAATATTGTTAGTGTTTTAATAACACTGCTAGGTGCATGCTGGGGTGTTACTGTGGTTGGCACCTCCGTTTGATTTGCCATTTTGGGTATCCACGTTTGCATCTTATTTTTGAAATGTGCCAAGAGATTTCTGGGACTGGTTCTTGCAGTCTTATATTTTAAATTTTATACGATGTTACCAAAGAAAAGAATAAGGATTTTTTTTTTTTTTTTTTTTTTTTTTTTTTGGTGTGTGTTCCACAGTGTTTTGACGGGTGTGTTTTGTGATTACCTAAAGACAGTTTATGCTCTAAATGGCATGATTTAATTGTCGCTACCTAGGAGTCACAGATGATTGTCTCTTTTATATAATGAGTACTGAGATAAACTGCTGTGGCTCTGGGTGTTGATATTGTTGTTTGTCGTATCTGTGTGTTGTTCTGTATTACTCGTAGTCAAGTGAGTGAGTTGTGGGTGTGGTGGGATCCTGCAAATTATAAATTTAATTTGAGCAGCTAAGCCTTTATTTATTTTCTAAGGGAAATAACCCCTGGGTTTTATTTATTTATATATCAAATACTCATTTTCTTCTTCTTTTTTTTACTCGCAATTTAACCTTTAAAAAAAAATTTATATTTATTATTTTTTCTTATTTTATTTTATTTTATCTCTTTTTTTTTTTCTTCTTTTTTTCCCACACTGCCACAAAAAAAACTAAACTAAACTATACTAAAATCAATAGAAATGCATGCCCAGATGCCTGACTAACGCATGAGCCCAATAAACGCCGATGGTCAGGCCATGACAGCTGCTGTTCCCGCTTGCAACAGAACGACCATGTAATGTTGCTGGCCGCTGCAAACAGCCTTTATGTACACATTTAGGAGTCTGTAGGATTCTGTTGATGGGAGGTGAAGTGTGGCGTGGTGTGGTGTGGTGTGGAGTAGTGAAGTGTGGTGTACTGCAAGTGTGGTGAAGTGTAATGTTGTACAGTGCAGTACACTGCAGGCTGTGTGTGTGTGTGTGTGCATGGGCATGGAGTACGTGTGAACGTGTGCACGCATGCTTGCGTGCATCTGTGTTAATGAGAGAGAAAGGCGGAGGGAGGGAGGAAGAAAGAAGATAGAATGGGATGAAATACAAATAGACACAAAGAAAAACACAAAGACATAAAGTACTCACTCATACACCCGCCCACCCACCCGCCTACACCCCATCGCCCTCCCCTCTTCCCTCCCCCCACCCCCCCACACACACACTCAACCAGATATCATTTTTGAAATATACTATTTATTGCACATTCTATCAGCCAGAGGCATAACTACTGCATTTTGCTGGGCACCCTCTCATAATTATGAAAATGACACATGACACGTCTGATATCACTCAAAGTGAAAAGACGTTAATCAAAACATTGAAAGAACACCGAAAGACCGAGAAGGCTCTGGCATAAATATTCCCCAAACAGTCGATCTATCGACATAAGAACATAACTTGAGGACTGACCCCCCCCCCCCCCCCCCCCCCCCCCCCCCCCCCCCCCCGACCCCCCAAGGAAAAAAACAACCC
>NC_134899.1:20994026-21014026 GCF_041734735.1 Babylonia areolata
GTATTGTTCTCTGAGTGTGTTTTTGGTGTGTGTGTGTGTGTGTGTGTGTGTGTGTGTGATTGTGCGTGTGAGCGCGCGCGCGTGTGAGTTTGCATGTGTAAGTGTATGAATATATATATATATATATATATATATATATCTCTCTCTCTCTCTCTGTGTGTGTGTGTGTGTGTGTGTGTGTGTGTGTGTGTGTGTGTAACAATTTGAAACAGACTGAACGTGTGACTGAATGTCTTGTGACTTTCCTCCACCCTCCCCGTTCACTTTTGACTCACTTGCTTTTTTGCGACTTACTGTCTTCCAGTGATACATACTCCGTTACAGTGTTCTGACCACACGCACACAAAGATATATGCAAATGCATACAACTACACAGAGATAAGCACACACACTCACACACTGGCCACCACATCCGCTACGTCTCACCCTCCGCATTAACACAGAAACACACACACATAAACACACATACACACACACACAGACACACACACACAAACACAGACACACACACAAACAAACAAAGACACACACGCACACACACACACACAAACACACACACGCAAACACACACACACACACAAACACACACACAAACACGCACACACACACACACAAACACACACACACACACACACCAGAAACACACACTTAACACCCATCAACATACATGGTCAAAACTGTACTACACTACACTACACTGCACTACACTAACATTACACACACAGACACACAGACACTGACACAGACACACACACACACACAGAACACCCATACCAACACACACTACACTACACTGCACTACACTACACTGCACTACACTACACTACACTCTCTCTCTCTCTCTCTCTCTCTCTCTCTCTCTCTCTCTCTCCACACAGACACAGACACACACACATACATATGCAGACACTCGTGCGCGAAAACATCCACACACACCCTCCCTCCCACCAGCACCACCCACGCAATCTCACACTCAAACCACAGCTGGTCGGTTCGCTATATTATCTACACTGGAGATACCGATGCAGCCAGTACAAATGTGTAGGATGCAGTCCCTTTGGAGAAACGGAACAAAACAAAACAAAACAAAACAAAAACACCCTCGAGCAATGCTTGCTGCAATCACTGGTATATTTAGAAGCGATGATATATGGGCCAATTCCACCGCGAGGTTTGGACCAATTACGCGATCGCGAGACGTTCGTTTGGACCGTTCGGATCTGCCGGCCACTGAACGAAAAGAAACACCGCGCAAGCAAGCGAAAAGAATCAATGACATGAGACGACATATGGCCTCGCTGCCGTGGGAACTATGCAAAACGTGGGTGTCGACAGTAAAAAAATAAAAATAAAAAAAAATAAAAAAAAAGTTTCATAATTTTCAGTTGTTTTTTTTTCCTCCTAATTTTCTATTATTCCCCCCCACCCACCCACCCGCCGCACACACACACACACACAACAACAACAACAACAACAACAACAAAAACAGTAGTAGTTACTGTGTTTGCTGTTGTCACAGTTGTTGCTGGTGTTATTCTTGTTGTCGTTGTTGTTTCAAGCGACTAGTTTCAACCGAATGCAAAAATCCCAATAATTTGCGTTGTGTTGGTCACACATAAACTCCATTGTGTTTCGATGTACGCATGTTTTTGTTGTTGCTGCTGCTGTTGTCAATGTGGTGGTAGTAGCAGCAGCAGTAGTAGTAGTAGTAGTAGTAGTATTAAGGAAAGCAAAACAAAACAAAAAGAAAGCGGAGAAGACTAATCATCTCCTTGGCCAGACGCCCTCAATGCGATCAGCGGTCAGAAAAAAAAAAAATTCGGGAAGCGACGATTGACTGGTCATACTTGACGGGATTCCGATAAAGGCCAACAGCAGTAAGGCAACGAGGGGAGATCACTATCCACCCCTCCATATCCACGTGCCGTCAGATTTTGTCAGATGATTGCTTTCCGCTGTGGATCGACACCTTAATTGTCGTGGGGAGGTGCTTTTTTATTTTTTTATTTTTTTTTTATTTTTTACAACCATAATTATGTAGTCTGCCGTGGCGGACTGACCGAGGCGCTGGACCACTGAGCCAGTGTTCACACCAGTGACCCAGAGTTCGAGACCCTGTTTAGGCATGATGTAGTGTCCTTGGGAGGAAGAATGCACTTTACAGGTCCGATTTTTGTTCTCACTCCACCCAGGTGTGAATGAGTACCCGACTTCCGTTGGGGAAGGTTGACAGCGACAGAGGGAAAGGGGTGGGTCCCGCATTCCCATGCCGAGCTCTCTCACACACATGTAGTGATCATGAATGCACAGCCCCACTTGCCATGAAGGCTATGGGACGTTTAATATTAAACTTTTAGTATTTTTTTTTAAAGGTATGCTGGGCGGGTTTCCGCTCCAGACCGCACGTTCTGGTGGTTGGAGGAAGTGATTCATCTGATAGGGACAGAACATGGTGCTGCAAAGTGGACACCACACAAACGCGCGCGCACACACACACACACACACACACACACACACACACCGATCCCTGCGCCTCCCTCCTTTTCCCGAAAACAACACACACACACACACACACACACACACACACACACACAGAGAGAGAGAGAGAGAGAGAGAGCTCAAACCGGTTATAGCTGAAATATACAAAAACAATTCCAACCTGCCACAGGTTTTCATGCAGGATATAAAGTAACAACAACAACAACAACAACAAAACAAAAACAAACAAAAAAAAACACAAAAAACATGCCGCCAAATGCGGGTTTCATATCACCACCAAAACGAAGATAACGCAGGTTTGGTTAATGATAATAACAACGAAAAAAAAAAAAGTCCTCAATAAAGATCAGCGTGGTTTCCCTTTGTCCCAGATGTGAATCCAATCAAACGGCTACAGTGCATCACTTTTTCTATGTCACCGTGCCTTGATCTTCGAGGACAGCTGGTGAAAACCACAGACCACGGACAGCTGTCACGGACACGATCCCCGTTTTTGACAACAGCGTTTTGTAGATTATTCACGTGCTGCCTCCATCCTCGCTCGCAGCTGAAATAAAGTGAGAAACGCAGTCCACTTTACAACACAAGGTTCAGTCCCAGTCAGTTCATGTCGTTACTGTCCCAGTCGGTCACAACTTACTGTGAACCATGGGGCTGGAAACATTTCATTACGATACACTGATGAAAACCAACCAGCCAACAAAACACACCAGTAAACAAAACGCACACACACACACACACACAAACTAAGCAAAAAGCTCCTAAGAAACAGCAGCACTAAGAAAGACCGACCTATATTCAGTTTCACCCGTCAATGAAGAAAAATAAATCAAATGAAACTGTTCATTTTTCTTTCAGGAATGAAACACACTGATTCTGGTGGAACATTGCCATTCATTTTTATTATCTTTATTCTTTTGGCGGGGTGGGGGGTGCACGGATAATTATGTAGCGCCTATCCTCGGTCAGAGACCAAGCGGCTCTAAGCGCTTTACAAACACGGGGTCATTTGCACAACAGGCTGCCTACCTGGGTCGTTTCCTGTGTCATCCAATCAGATTTCAGGCACGCACACATACACACTCAGGCAGACATGAAACATTTTACGTGTATGACCGATTTGTTTATTTACCCCGCCATGTAGGCAGCCATACTCCGTTTACGGGGATGTGCATGCTGGATATGTTCTTGTTTCCACATCCCACCGAACGAGCACATGGATTACAGGATCTTGAACGTGCTCCTTTGATCTACTTATGCGTGCGTACACACACACACTAAGTGGATTTAGGCACTAGCAAGTCTGCACATATGTTGACCTGGGAGATCCGAAAAATCTCCACCCTTTACCCCACCAGGCGCCGTTACCGAGATTTGAACCCGAGACCCAGAGGACAGTTAATAGTGATTTGATCGCATGGTAGCACGGCAGACAGAAGTTAAAAAAATAAAGTGAACAAACAAGCAAACAAGCAGCACGCACGTGAACACGGAAGCCAGCAAGCAGAGGAAGAAACCAGCAAAGAGCTGAAATAAACAAGAAAAATGTTCAAGATACCAGTTCAAAAGTTTTCCCCGTAATTTTTCGAATGACACAAGTGGCTCAGTTACAGTCAACAGGAAAGAGGCAAGGATATTGTGCTCTAAAATTACTGCATCTTTCAAGGACTTCTGATTCAGTTCACAGAACGGAAGTGGAGTGTCTTTTAAATTTATGTGTATATATATATATATATATAGATATATATATAGATATATATATATTAATAAAAACAAAACAAATAAACAAAGAGGGCAAAATGAAACTTATCTATATATATATATATCGACGAAGAGAGACAGAGAGAGAGAGACAGAGACAGAGAGAGAGACAGAGAGAGAGAGGCACATATCCAGGAATATAACCAGATGACCTTGACATGAGCTGCAAACCGCTCTGACAACACATGGTACGAACACGAGCCACCCGCGGACTTGCCGATGAACTCGGCATACAGCTGATAACTAGATATGGGCTAAATACCCCAGTTCAGCTTTCGATACAACACCAACAAGGACATCGACCATGGCGCTTGTAGGCCCTGCAACGACTCTTTGATAATAACAAAAATAAACAGGCAACGAAAGAGTGTGTGTGAGAGACAGAGGGAGAGAGAGAGAGGGTTATAGTGTGTGTGTGTGTGTGTGTGTGTGTGTGTGTGTGTGTGTGTGTGTGTGCGCGCGAGGGAGAGAGCGAGGGAGAGAGAGAGAGAGAGAGAGAGAGAGTGTGTGTGTGTGTGTGTGTGTGTGTGCGAGGGACAGAGACAGACAGAGAGAGAGAGAGAGAGAGAGATAAGCGTAGTGCTGTACAGATGAAGTGTTTTAAATGAGACACCATCCCTCCGCCCCCACCCCTCTCCAAAAGAGCAACTCTTTCATTCAAATATACGAACGGAGACTGACCAGACGTGCGGTAACAGGTCATCAGAAAATGGCCATTCTGCGATGTTGGACATGTTAATAATTTATGTCCCCACCAGTCCTCCTCAGCTCACCCATCGGAAGCCGTACTTTTCCCTTCTTGTCAGTCCTAATCTCACGTACAGAACGGTCGTTGCCAAAAAAACAAAACAAACAAAACAGAAGCAATAAGAACACTAACAAAAGGTGGCAACTATGATTATGTCATATCTACCATTAACAAATGTAGCAACAAGATAACGACGATGATCGTGTCGCAGTTATCGTTATCACCATCATTTCACCCACATTCGCGCAGTTACCGAACTGAATGACTTTGCTCGAAAACATTCATGCCATTCTCGAACTGTTTCCGACGACAAGAGCCTTGAACTCGACGTTAAAAAGAGAAGAAAAGAAAAGAAGAGAGAGAGAGAGAGAGAGAGAGAGAGAGAGAGAGAGAGAGAAGGAGCACATATTTTGGGAAAAAGAATGGTGAAAGGAACACACATTTTTATCAGGGAAAGATTCGCAAGATGTAAACCGTGTTAATATTTTGGCATGCACACCTAAGAGAGACGGATTATGTACACTTATCCACCCACATTTTTCTACGCCCACACACAAATATACACACGAGCGCGCGCGCGCGCGGGCACACACACACACACACACACACACACACACACTTTCACTATCATCAAAGGGTTTACCTCCTTAGCTACCATACTACCTAACCCCCCTACCTTACATCCCCCACCCCCCAAAACCCCCATCCCTACACCTCTCACCATCCTCCGCTCCCCCTTTCTACCTCCTACATTTTCTCCAACCACCATCCAGTAAATCCCCGGTGAATCCCTTTACAGAGTACCTGGCTAATCTACCCATACCAGCCAGATAACAGGGGGATCTTCCCACTCAAAGACCTCCCAACCGGACCAACCCTGCAAACTCGGCAACTGCGGAATCTTTACAACGTGGAGGACTGACCTTTTATACAAAGGAGGATTGAACCCCTGACCCACCCCACCCCCATCTTTCTTTACGAGACAAGACTCTCCGCTCCGCATGACAACGAGAGAATGGGGGGGTCTACATCCCTCGAACCATCTTTTCCTCCCCGTCCTTTCCCCACTCTCGCTGGTGGTTTTAACCCAGATACTACGAAAAATACTCCGCCCCGTACTCTTGTTTAGAAAGGGAGAGGGGGAGAAAAGTTTCAGATAAGCCATCACCGGGAGACGCGCACGATCGTACGACAGGGGTGTTACCTCACAGCCAATCAGGCGGCATTGTCAGTCTGCCCCCGATGCCATTTATGGAAATGTCGTAACAGGACAGGCGCGCGCGTGAGGGATGAGGGTCAACAAACGGTGACCAGTTACATAGGGAGCTACACTAAGTGAGGGGGACGGGGAGGGAGGAAGAGTGAGGGGCAACAGAGGACAGGAATTTTTTTTTCTTCCGGTGGCGGTGGCTGTGGTGGTGCGGAAGGGCTGTGGGTGGTGAGGAATTTGCATTGGCTTGGAGTGCTGGACAGTATCACAGGATCGATCCCGTTTGGGTCTGCAAGGAATTGGTGGGTGGGGAGGTAGGTAGAGGATGGAGGGGGGAGTTGGGGGGAGGGGGTGGAAGTTAAAGGCAGTAGGAGAGCTTTGGGACGGGGGAGGTGTAGGGCGGGCGGGGGGCGGTGGGGGGTGGGGGGGGGACTGGGGAAGGGGGCAAGTAAGGGGAAGATAATACGATAAAGGGACGAGGTGGGTCTTGGCTTTTCTTATCTGTCTGTCTGTCTTTGTGCCTGTCTGTCTATCTGTACGTCCTGTCCGTTCTACGGCGCAGGTTATCTTGCCTTCTTGCATGGGTGCCTTACATTGTTTACCTGTACTGTCTGCCACACAGTGATGGTTTACTTTCCCACCACAACGGCAACACCAGACTGTTCAATGGAAAAGTGCACCAGAGACGCTCAGTTCAGTTCAGTTCAGTTAACTCAAGGAGGCGTCACCGCGTTCATACAAACCCAAAAACGATACACCACATCTGCTAAGCAGATGCCTGACCAGCAGCGTAATCCAACGTGCTTTCAAGCGCTGGAGACGAAACAAACACAATACAAACAACAATTCAGAAAGCTGTCTTTCCTCCGTAACCTTCCTCAGCCCAAGAAGAAGGAACTCTGTTATCTTCTTTAAATATCACTCGTTAAAGATTCCCGTTTACCTTCAATATTTTTTTTAAAGGACTGCGCGCGCACACACACACACACACACACACACACACACACACACACACACATGATATATACGATCGTATATATATATAGGTAGATAGATAGAGAGATAGACCATTATCATCATCAAGAAAGGCTGACCTATTTCGTCAATCGCTACAAAGGCAAATGAAATGGAGGGTTATGCTTGCTCAGCTCACACACACACACACACTCTCTCTCTCTCTCTCTTTCTTTCTCTCTCTCTCTCTCTCTCACACACACATACATATATATACACAAGGTGAAGGTCGCAATGGCTGCTGACTGACGTGCCTGTGTTGTGTTCTGGATTTTTTACGAAATTTTAGTGGTTTGTGGTGTTTCTACGGAGTGGACTGTTACAACTTGTACTTCGAGATGTTATGGTATTGTTAATCTTCATGGTCTCCAGGTCCGGTTTGTTTGCCTTTTGTCTTCAATATCTGTACGCAACAACAGGTTATGAACTCATGACTGTGCCATGCAGATTCGGGTTATTTTGACCTCGTGTGGTTTTTCACGTGTAACTCTTGCATGTCAACTTGACCTCGGCCAGTTGAGTGTGTAGTGCAGTGCAGTGTGTAGTGCTGTGTGCTGGCTGGTGTGTTGTGAATTCTTGAAACTGGACGGACTGGTTTGTGTTTGTTCACATCCACGGTTTGTTTATATTCTCCACCATGTCTCCTCAGCATGTCGCTGAAGCGTTTTGCAAATTCCCCTCCCTTCTTTGATGGAGATGAGAAACGTTTAAGAGAGAGGATAGTTTCATTGAAGATAGTGAGTCAGGCCCAACAATTATTAACCCGGAGTTTCTCTCCAGTACTGTAATTGAGCCAGAGACTGACCCAGTTTTTTTGACAATCGTGCTGCAGTGATTGATACACAGTCTTCCAAGGCTTCTGCTTTGAGAGAGGAGATTCAGCCTCTTCTGTGTGAACCAGACATCATTGAGATGATATCCAAAGTTGTAGCTGCTCAGTTCACTGACAAATTGAAAGAAAAAAAAGAAAAAAGAAGAGATTTCTGGGCTGAGGGACCAACTGGCAGCCAAAGACAAAGAAATCGCTGTTCTCAAAGACAAGGCTGGCGACTTGAAGCAGTACGACCGGCGCAACCGTATTCCTATCAGCGGCATTCCTGAAACAACACATGAAGATACGGATGTGTGAATGTGTGTCTACATTTTTTTTTTTTTTACATTTATTTGCTCATTCATCATCATTTTTGTCTTTATTTATTTTATTTGTTTATTTATTTTATTAATATTATTACTATCTTCTTCTTCTTCTGCGTTCGTGGGCTGCAACTCCCACGTTCACTCGTATGCACACGAGTGGGCTTTTACGTGTATGACCGTTTTTACCCCGCCATGTAGGCAGCCATACTCCGTTTTCGGGGGTGTGCATGCTGGGTATGTTCTTGTTTCCATAACCCACAGAACGCTGACATGGATTACGGGATCTTTAACGTGCGTATTTGATCTTCTGCTTGCATATACACACGAAGGGGGTTCAGGCACTAGCATGTGTGTGTGTGTGTGTGTGTGTGTGTGAATGCCAACGTGCGTGCGTGCTTGAGCATCATACATGCGCGTACATGCATGTGTGCATGTTGTTTTGTGTGCGTGTCAAAGGGTGCACGCGTGCGTGTACGCGAACTTGAGTATGTTTTGATCTTGATGTAGGCTGGAAGGGACCTCTTGCAGTAATACCCGACGGACTGATTCACGGACGGACTCAACTTGCTGCACGTAGCTGACAATAAGATATATAAGTATATGTTTGTGCATGTATGTATACATGTGTATGTGTGTATTATGTGTATATCTGTGTATATGTATGTGTATATATATATATATGTATGTATGTGTGTATATATATGTGTGTGTGTGTGTGTGTGTGTGTGTGTGTGTGCCATTGATAGAGTTTTGTTTACAACCTGATCATGCATGATTAATGCTGTTTGTTTCCTTTATTCATTGCTCGTTACGAGTTCTGGTTAGAGAATGATGGTGATTCACAGAGGAATTCCAGCTTGTGGTGTGGACCAAGTACATATCTGAATGACCCCCCCCCCCTCTTCCACACCTCCTCCGCCCCTCCCCCTCCCCCACCCTTTTTAATTTTTATTTATTATTATTAAAGAAAATTTATACTCATTCACGACAGCTATTGCTGCTGTCAAAATCGTGTGTCATTCTGATCAAAGTTCATGTTTAGAATGAGTTAAGGGAAATTCTGTTCTTGCCGTGTTGTTGACCCAGACCCAGAGAAACACACACGAGCTTTAGGGTATGTGCGTTCGGTGGTGTGGGGGCGGGGGTGCCGGGTGGTTCTGAATGTGTGTGTGTGTGTGTGTGTGAGGGGGCGGGGGGGGGGGGGGACGTGTGCATGGTGTACGAGTGTGCTCAATGAAGAGGTTGAGTACGCCCGATGAAACTGGACGGCGACATTTAACCATCCAGTGCTGATTCACTGCATGTGGGCAAAATGACAATGAGTGACGATATGTCGAAACGCGCATATAATTATGTCATGATACTGATTTCAAAGTATAAATGAAGACATCTGTTTCGCTGTTTTCCCGATGGTTGCCTGTTTAAACATGTGATGTGCAACCATCGCCATTGTCAATGTTATTATCTCCCTTTTTATTTAAATTTTTTTTAATTATTATTATTATTATTATTATTTTTTATTACTGATGATAATATCGGGATTCTGTTGCCGGTGTCTGGTTTAGTGCCTCTGATTCTATCGGAGAGTAATGTCGGTGTTGTTAATTCATGGTGATAGTTTTTTGTTTTGTTCGTCTGTTTGCTGTTGTTGTTTTTCCTTGGTGAATCACTCGAGTTGTGATGATATTCCTAAGGGGGGACTTGGCGTGCATTTTTCTAGTATTTTTGTATCTCGACTTCTACTAAAGCTATTGCCATGAAATTTTGCACATAGACAGCAAAGTGGATTTGGAGCTAGAATACAAAGTTTCAAATGTTCATGTTACATAGAAATAATTTTATGATTTTTTTTCTCGTTTTTGTGCTGTCGAAAACACGTACGTCTGCTCCTCCTCTACAGTTTGCAAAGTTAGGTAGTATTGAAGCTAAAATCATAATCAATACAAAGGACATGAATAGAAGAGTGCAACAGACATAAATTAGTATGTATAAATGTACATAAATGTAAATACCATCGCCAAGACTTTGGAGAAAAATTGACAAATGTAAATAATTACTTTTAACCTAATATAACACTAAAACTGTCCAAGATCCATACTTTCTAATGGTTTCATTGCACTCAAAAGCCATTTTTCCATCTATATGCAAAATTTCAAGGCAATAGCTGTTGTAGAACTTGTACAGTAAAGGAGGACAGTACATACGTATGGAATAAAAAGTCGTTTTGAGAAATTTGACTCCAAAGATAGAATTTAATGTGGACAAATGAAAGGAACAATTTTCAATAGTATTACTATCATTTTCCAATAATTATCAAGTATGATACCTTGTCAAGACATTCTGTACAGTTTTTTCTATGTGGCACTGGAAACCAAACACTCAGAACTGCCCAGGCCCATACACCTCCCCTTCTCTTTCTTGTCTTTCCTGGCGTTCCATGCGTCGCACCATCTCTATTTTCTTTCTCTTCTCTTTCTCCTTTTCTGATGATTTTCTGCTGGATTTCACCACCCTGGCAGTGTCCTCTTTCAAAACAAAGTCACCCAGAGTGCTTCCTCCCACAAGCTCCAGTTCCAGCATCACATCCAGCAGGGCCGAGGACCCTTTGTTGACCTCCCTCAGTCACCCTCAGGCTCTGAAACACATGATACATTACAGTACACTTTTTTTTTGCACAGCTTCATACATTTGTAAAATATACACACATCTGTACAAGCAGTCTTACACACACACACACACACACACACTGAACAAACACATAACCTGAAACACACATGGAATATACACATCTCATACACATACACAATGAACAAACCCATAACCTGAAACATATTCAAACACACAGAATAATCACACACACAAAAACACTATGAATAAACACATAACCTGAAACACACACTAATACACTGAACACACTCACAGCCACACACACTGAATAAACACAACCTGGAACACACACACACATTGAATAAACACATAACCTCTCACACACACCCCACGACACACACACAGCCCCACACCCACCCCCTCACACCACAATCTAATTCAATCTCTCTCCTCTCACACTTCACAAGGACCAGGAAGAAGTATGAATGATAAAGAAAACGAAAAATAAACAAAGAATTCAACGATCGACTTACCGGTTCTTTACATTCTGGACACAATGCACCACTGGAAGCGATGAGAGACTGAAGGCAGCTCAGGTTCATGATGATGTTGAGATCGTCACTTCTCACTTCTTCTACAGCTTCCTCTTCCAGTCTTTGTTTTTTGCTGGGTCCAGACTCATCTTCTTCTTCACTAGAATCAGACACTGCCTTCTTTTTTGAGAAAAGGTCCTTTTTTTTCTCTTTGAAGTAGAGGACGGGTATTCCATAGCAGACGACGTTGATGGAGTCGGCTCACAGGTTGTCGATTCGACCTCAGTTTGCTGTGATTGGCGGCTGGCTTTTCCACATTTCCCTTTTCTCTTCTTTGTACCAAACTTATGGAGTACTCTAAACTTCGTTCCAAACCTTCTTGGCATTGTAAAAAAGCAAAACTGTGCCTAAAACTGACAAAATGAATGTCCTAGTTCGCTCACTTCGAAACCGACGCTATGAACCAAGATGGCCGATGACTGGAGTTTCGGCCAATCAGAATCATGGATTTACCCTCGTGACAGCTTAGGCCCAATCAACGGTTTATACACTATTGTTGGGTGAGCCATTTCGTGCTTCGCGGAGCTCTCGCACTGAGGTTGTTTGCATATGAAATTAGGTTGACCGGAAAGAGCGTATGTTTAGCTTTCAAACGAGCGGTCACACACCTCAATTGGTAAAATGAAAGTGGTGGTTGCTAGGGTCTGAAGATAGCGATTTTTGTGATTCGACTTCGATTTCCGATAAATATTTGAGGCCACCTACATTAAAAAAAGTACAATTACACACACTTTTATGCAAAATTAAAGCAAAAGACACCCAAAAAGTGTTTGTAGATATATTATTCTTTCAAAATTTACAATAACCCCAAAACACATTTTCTAGTGATTTTTCATCAAAAATGCACGCCAAGTCCCCCCCTAAGCAGGTGGAGTTAATATATGTTGACTTATTGTTGCCAGTATTAATTACTTATCAGCTGATTTCCATGCGAGGAACGCAGCTACTTTCATGTTGTGTTGATTTCCTTCCCGGACCTCACAAAACCATGGATATGGATTGGCATTTGCATTTCATTCCAACTCGAGTTCGTTTATTTCTAAACAGCAGCCAGTTCATTGACAATAACCCGTTTGGAGCACGGTTATAAGCTTTGCTTGTTGTGCTCTGACTCATATGCAATACAGCTGCTTTGATGATGTTTCTGTGGAATAGAATTTGTTTAAAAGACACACACACACACACACACACACACACACACACACTTCCTCTCTTTATCCCCCTTCCGTCCCGCACATCCACACACACTCCCCACCCCCGAACCCTACCCAACCCCCCCCCCCCCCCCCACACACACACACTCCATCCTCCCAGTGCTGATACTGCAGCAGACTCCCCTGCCTGTGTACTGTGTGCATCCATACCAGTGGGACGCAGGCCAGTCTTAGCATCAAAAGCATTCTCCAGAGACCTCATTTACGTCCACCTACAATACTGCACGTGCCCGGTAAAAGGCTCGGAAAGCTCCCGTGGGTTTTGACCCCTGGCCCGATTTGCACCAGCTGGTAGGGTAATGGATATGGTCTTTCACGTGGTGGAGGGATGTGTGAGGTGGTGGGTGGGTGGTGAGAGAGGTCTCTCAGGAGGTCAGGGAAGATAAGTGTATGATAATTGTGATTAGCTTCTGGTCGGCTGCAGTCTAATGAGTGAGGGTTCCCCCCCCCCCTTCCCCGATCTCTCCCCCCAGGGGGTTAGGAGAGGTGGGGTTGGGTTGTGGGGGTGGTGATGGAGGGGAGAGGATGCGGAAGTGGGGTTGGGGTGGGATGGGGTGGGGGGTCGAGGTCGAGTCGAATGTCCGGTCGTTGTGTGTGGTAGGCCGTTAGTGGTGGTAGTGCCTTTCTTTTTCTTTGTTTTTTTTTTTTTTTTTTTTTTTTGCTTTTCTTTCTTTTTTCTTTCTTGTCTTTCCATGTTTCCTTCTTTTTTTTCCTTTTCTTGTCTTTCCTCGTTTCCTTCCTTCACCCCTTTGATTCCTTCATTGTTAAGTTCGATTTCCCTCCCTTTGTGCTGCCAGTGGTCAGCCATGTATAGGTTGTGAGACCTCCTGTGTCACCTTTCTTCTTTCTTTCCCACCTCCTTTCTTCTTAAGCATGACTGGTGGTTAGTCCCGTTAAGACTAGTTTATTTTCAGCCAGCATAATAATAATAATAATAATAATAATAATATGATGATGATGATGATGATGATAAATAAATAAATAAATGAAGGCTTATATAGCACAATGCCCACATCTGAGATGGGGCTAACTGCGCTTTATAATAAGATATACAAAATCGAAAAGAAATGACATAAGAGGCGATATCAGTGAACCAGACATCACAAAAAAATTAAAAAAAACAACAACAAACAAACAAACAAACAAAAAACACACCAAAAGTTCACAAATGCATACAAATCAACATAAAGAGCACATCCAGCGATCAGATCAAAGCAAGCTTATGTAACTGGAAAGGCTTTACTGGGATTAATTACTCTTTGGAGTGCTGTTTTGAATGCGGGTGTGTGGGGGTGAGGGTGGTGAATTCCAATGTTTGGGTGCAACAAAAGAAATGGAACGTTCGCCGTCAGTAAGTTTTTGTGCGAATCTTTATAACACTTTAGTGCGCGCATGACACCATGAAGTACGGGATGTCTGGATGGTGAATAGACTTAAATCTTAGTTTAAATTTTTTTTTTTTATAGAAAAGTCTCTTGCTGTGATCCTCACTCGATCTGTAGCTTTTCATTTACTTCGTTTACTTATTTAAATAAACACCACAGAAAGGGGCATCGGCAGTAATCGGGCTGACGTTGTATACCTTCATAAAACACAAAGGTTTTCACACACAGACATTCACTCACACGGGAAGACACGCGGAATGCACACACACACACACACACACACACACACACACACACACACACACACACACACACGCAATCTCTCTCTCTCTCTCTCTCTCTCTCTCTCTCTCTCTCTCTCATGTCTTATTTCATTTCAAGTCATATTGTGCGCATATCTTTCGTGTTTCTTGTACGAATATTCAGCATGTGAATAAAAGGTCTCTGCCACTCTCACTCTTTCTCCTATCTTTTACTCTTCCAAGTCGCTCTGAACACGAGGGCTGTGGCACGGACGTTTCAACAAGCTGACATATGTATGCTAATTCCAATTCGCTCATTTAACGAATTCGTTATCTAGTTGAGAAAAAACACAAAAACATGTCACGGGGACGAGGAGACGTTACGTTACGTCTCTCACAACGGTCCTATCTCCCCGTCCCCCGTGACATGTTTTTGTGTTTTTCTCGACTAGCCACCCCCCCCCCCTCCCCGCTCCCCGCCCACCTCTGAGTCCACTCGAATCCCTTCATGTGTTTGTCTCTCCCCAGCGAAACAAAAACAAACCGCAGTCGTTGTTGTTGTTGTTGTTGTTGTTGTTCCTGTCAAGACGGGAACGTCAATAAAGGCGGCAAGGAGGTGGACCGCAACGGAATGAGCTGAAAGGACCCCCCACTGCCCCCCACCTTCCCCCCCACTCCCCCTCTTCCTTCTCCCCTCCACCAACAATATCCATCCTACGAAATATACCCATCCCTCTTCCTCTTGTCTTCCCGTACTTTCTTTCTAATACCACTTCTGTTCCTGCTCCTGCTGTTCCTCCCGTTCAGAACACACACACAACACACACACACACACACATACAACACACACACAACACACACACACACACACCACACACACATACACAACCACACACACACACACACACACACACACACACACACACACACACAACCACACACACATACACAACCAGACACACATACACAACCACACACACGCACTCTCTCACTCTCAATCTGTCTCACAAACCCAATCAAAACTTTTTCGGCGCAATCTGAACTTCCACGCGGACTTATAAATAGACATCTTTAATCCATCTATAACTCTGTGGAACCTCATTCCTCACATCCCCGTCCCCCCCCCCCCCCCCCCCCCCCTTTCCCAATGCATCGCTTCAACTCCTGTAAATAAGAAAAACAACAACAACAACAACAACAAAAAACCACACACACACACATCCTTCCATCGATTACATCTGGAAGGCTACCAGTATAGAGTTGTGAGTGCCTGGTGGTCACAGGAACGCGGCATGGCACTGTGGTCAGTCCATGAATGTGGCACTGACTCGGATGGACAGCCAGATTTCTAGGAAGACAGACACTGAGAGAGGCAGACAGACTGACGGACAAGCATATGGGCAGACAAACTGACGTATTTTGGCCGAAGAGCTAAAATATCCTGCTCTAACATACATACATAGATAGACCGAGATATGTAAACAGACGGGTAGGCAGACGGACAGAGACACAAACAGTGAGATGAGAGAGAAAGAGAGAGACAGACAGACAGAAACACACGCAGACAGCGAGAGAGAGAAAGAGGGGGGTGGGCCGGAAACAGAGACCGACAGACAGGCAGAGTGCAAGAAATGGTGTCGAGAACAAGGAGTTTCAAATCTCCATCTTTTACCTAGTGCTGTGTCCGTGTGTAAGGATTAGGCTTTTATCCCGTCCACCGCCGCCACATCCACCTCCCTCCCCCTCCACACACACGTTTTGTTTGTTTTTTTCCCTTTTCCTTTAATGTATGTTTACTTTTATTTTAAACACGGCCTTTCTGTTTCGCCTCGCGTTTCAGCTTAATACAGCTCTCTTCGATTGGTGGATAAGGATCTTCTCTCTATCTTTGTGCGTGTGTGTGTGTGTGTGTGTGTGTGTGTGTGTGTGTGTGTGTGTGTGTGTGTCTGTGTGGAGGGGTAAGAACATAGGGGATGGGTGTTGTGTGTGTGCATGTGTGTATGTGAGTGTATTTGTGTAATTCACACACACACACACACACACACACACACACACACACACACACACACACACACACACACAACCATCCCTTCATCCCCCCTATAAACACGTACTCGATCACTCACCCCCACCCTACCCCTTTCTCTCTCTCTCCCTAATTCCGTCTACCTCTCTTTTTCGACAACTGCTTTTCTTTCTTTCTTTTTTTTTCTCTTCCTTTCACACCCCCCCCCCCCCACCACCCTCACCTTCCCCCCCCAACCCCCTCCCCCCCTCCTTTCAAGCAGTAAGCTCATTCAATTCCCCTAATGGACTAGGATCCATGCGCTGAGATCCGGACAGAAGGGGAGAGACAGAGAGAGGTAAAAAGGAGAGAGAGAGAGAGAGAGAGAGAGAGAGAGAGAAGAGGCCGGAGAAAGGGAGATGCGAGGGGAGGTGGGTGGGGTGGGGGCGGTGGGAGAGGGTGATTTTGTAACTGATGGTTTCGGGGCTTGAGAGCGAAGGCAGATCATGTATAACTGACTCGGGAAACATGAACAGAACCTTGTTCTCTTTCTGTTCATCCATGCTTGCTTTCTTTCTTTTCTTTCTTTTTTTTTTTTTTAACAAAATTTTTATTCAGTAAATATGTCACATGTACAGATCGACAGCGGAGGAACAACAGGCTAATAGCTTATATCGTGCTCAGGAATGTGATTAAATACATTTGTTTCGTTTGACGGCTAGTAGACGCTACACAATTGCAATTATGTTGAAATACACATTTTCCAAATGCAAAAAAACGACAGTCATTGCAGACATACATTGTTTCTCTCCCCCCCCCCCCCCTTTTTTTTTTTTTTTTTTTTTTGCTACTTTCTTTCTCTCTCTCTGTCTTCTCTCTCCATCCTCAATTTCAAGCGATGCTCACGCACTTTTAGGGTCTGTTTGTTAAGTTGGTATGCTAACACAACTGTGTCAAAAACAAACAAAAAAAAACAACAACAAAAAACACAGCAACAACAACAAAAAACAACAACACAGAACCCGAACAACTGAAGCCACAGACTACTGAACAAAGAGGCGAAGACCTTAAAACCTGTCGACAGCTCTGGAAAAGACGACTGATGGAAGCACAAAGAAAACGAAAAGCAAAACAAAACATAACAAAACAAAGAAGCAGTCGGATAAGGGGGTGAAGAACTGAAATAGATCATTCGAAAAAAAAGAAAAAAAAAGAGAGACAGACAGACAGACAGAAATAAAGGCAGACAGACAGACAGAGACAAACAAAGACCGACACACAAAGACAGACACAGACAGACAGACAGACAGAGACGGACACAGTCATACCGTCTCAACCAACCAATCTGCCATCGCACACCAACTACCGAAACAAAGAGCGGACAAAGGACTGGACCGACCGAAGCAGCAATAAACAAAGATCACCATCGCCGACAACAAAGTAAAAAAAAAAAAAAAAAAAAAAAAAAAAGTAGAGGAGGAGAAACCAAAGAACTGCCATGATAACTGGTTGACTGGCTGCTTAATTGACTGATTGTTTACGGCAGACGAACGCGACTTGGTTGATTGAGTGACTCAACTATTTATTGATTCCGAACTCCTTGTTTCATGGAACTCATTCATTCATTCATGAGTACATTCATTTTATTCATGATTTCATTCAGCCGTCCATAAATCTTGATGTAATTCAATGAAATTGTTTGAATTTTCAATTGAATGTGTTTATTTATTCAAGTTTTATTTATGGGCGAATGTGGGCTGAGGGAGGGGGGGTGGTGGTGGTGGAGGGAGGGTGGTAGGAGGGGGGGGGGAGGAGTCGGGGGAAGGGGGCATGGAAGCGGGAGGGGGTGGGGGGGGGGGGGGGGGGGGGGGGGGAGATGTGAGTTTGTTTGTCTTTCTTTCATTCCATGCCGTTTGTGTCGAATTACGGGGTCCAGGAAGGAAGTGAAACGGAAGACACTGACCGCGGTTTTGTTTGCCCTCACAATACGTTTCCCTGTGTGAAATGTTTCTGGCGACTCGCCTCCGAGAAACGGCATCGCCATTGTATAAACATTTAAAAAAAAAAATCAATGACAATAATTTGAAAAAACTAGATGATGATGATGATGATGATAATAATAATAATATATTTACGTAGCTTTGTCCAACCTCTCAAAGCGCTGCACAATAAATAACATGTCAGTCAGACGCACACACACAACACACACACACACACACACACACACACACACACACACACACACACACACGCATGCATACACGCATATTCACGCACACACAAAGACAAACGCTAGAGTGGAGGAAATATATTGCAGATACCTTTTTTGCCCTAAAAAAAAAAAAGGAACAACAAGAACAACAACAACATACAAACTTCATCAGACGAGTATGATGCAAATATCAACAAACAGATCAAAATAAAAGTTCACAGTCATGATGTAAATATTTGATCTTTTAGTCACCGAGGACTCCACCCATCCCTCTCACACACTCTCATTCTAAGTGAGTGAGTGAGTGAGTGAGTGAGTGTGTGTGTGTGTGTGTGTGTGTGTGTGTGTGTGTGTGTGTGTGTGTGATATGCACATACATATATATGTGTGTGTGTAAAATATATGATATATATCTGTATATCTATATACATCTCTCTCTCTCTCTCTCTCTCTCTCTCTCTCTCTCTCTCTCTCTATATATATATATATACATATACATACATATTTATATAGAAAGATTTTTTTTCCATGCAAAAGAAGACACAGAGGCAACCCCACAAACATAACGGTCCTCGGCGTCTGGCTGTAAAAACCCGGCCCCTTTTAAAGAAAAAAAAAATCCTCCAGTCCATAAATAACTCATTTACGGACCAGTAACTGCACACACACACACACACACACACACACACACACACACACACACACACAAGAACGACAACAGACGATCAACTTTTACTTCCTGTTAATCGCTGATCAGGAAGGCCGATAAGCGATCGCCTTCCCCCGAACTGTAACCGTGGTGGGCCAACGATCGGTTCTGCTCTGAGTATCGACGGAGATGGAGACTTTAATGACCCACGGAATAATTAGTTGACAACAAGACTCGCAGGCCACGACAGGCCATACGACTAGACAGGGTATGTATGCTCCTATGTACGATCCAGCTCGGGACGATCTGATACGACCTGTATCCCCAAAGACCCTGCGCTGTGGGCGATAGCACGGCGGTCGCCGTGTCGACGATGTATTTGACCCGATTTCCCCCCCCCCCCCCCCCCCCCCCAGCCACCCCTCCCCCCCAAAACCCCCCCCCCAAAAAAAAAAACCAACAACAACAACAACAAAAAACAAAACAACCGAATGAAAATGCCGTCATCAACCAGGATCTAAGAATAGTTCGGGTCTGGTAAAGAACATATCTTGTACTTGTGTATTATCTATATAATTATTACTATATTCCTATGTTCCTTCCAACAGTCGTGCATAGACATCCGCGCCCAACTGCGCCTACGGCACATGTAGGATATTCGCGGAGGTGATGCTCCATTGCGGTTTGGTTTTGTTTTGTTTATTGGTTGTTGCTTTTTCTTCAG
>NC_134899.1:21016526-21026526 GCF_041734735.1 Babylonia areolata
ATAAGCATTGTCATGTCATGTAGATCTGGTTACATGCCTACTTGTCAGTTATGCGCATTGATACTTTTTGGGTGTTTTTTTTCCCCGGTCATGCTCATTATTAGTTGTTTTTTCTTTCAGTAGTACTTTCTTTTTTCGAGTCTCCTTCTTCTTCTTCTGGTTTTATTTAAAAAAAAATAAAAAAAATTCTCAGGTAGGGACAGCAGACATTTTGCCCCAGGTTACCTTTCTTCCTTGCACGATGGACTCGTGCTGTTCGGAATAACAATACGAGGAGCCATGCCAGCAGTTGTTTTGTCACTGAGACAGAAATAGCCAAATAGTTCTGCACATTTTCGGAAACAGCCCGGCGTACAACCAGAAATAATCAGCTATTTTATTCAGATCACACACACACACACACACACACACACACACACACACACAGGGAGAGACAGACAGACAGACAGAGACAGAGACAGAAAGGAAGCGGTAGTCAGTGGTAATCGAACGCCTTTTCAAAATCAATCAATCATGAATATACCGCACCTTTCTACAAGGTTTTGACAAATTGATAAACACACACACACACACACACACACACACACACACACACACACACACACACAGACATCCGTCTAAAAACACTTATAGTGAATAGACGTTAAACTGAAGACAAAACACAGACATACACACACACATCTCCAACATCTACTCCATCCATCCTACACACTCCAACCCGACACTCTCCACCCTCCCAAAATCTCCCTGCCCCTCATTCACAAACATCTATCCTTTCCTACTCCCCCCCCCCTCCACATCTCATCCTCTCCCTCTGCCCACAGATCACCCCCCCCCACCCCCCTTACTTCCTTCCCTTCCCCCCATCCTCTCATGACGTCACACCCCTCCCAGAACCAGAATCCTTTCACCCAACCACACCCACAGATAACTCCCCCCCCACCCCCCACCCCCCACCTCTCCATTCCTAGTGTTACTGCACGGGGGAGGGTGGTGGGGTGAGGGGCCACGAACCCCTTCCACCATTTCTCCCCATCCAATCTCCCCCCTCCCTCCCTCCCTCTCCCCCCCTTTCCATTGCAGTTCTGCACCAGTTTCATTTCACTCCGTACCCCCATCCCTTCCCCGCCCATCCGACCACCAATACCCTTCAGTCAGAGCTCGCATATATAGGCCCTATAATAGTGGTATAGGGAGGGCTGTAGAGTCTCTGCTGCAAACCAGCTACCAATACGAGTTAGTACATTGTTGATGCAGCGGCAGGTGCGGCTCAGGTGGCCCAGGAGCCAACATCCAACACCAACCAGCAGCAGCAGCGGCAGCAGGAACGGCAGTAGTACCAAAGAAAACAGCGGAAGTACACTTTGGGTATACCTTTCATGATGTCTTGTCTGTGATTGTGTGTGTGTGTGTGTGTGTGTGTGTGTGTGTGTGTGTGTGTGTGTGTGTGTGTGTGTGTGTGTGTGTGTGTGTGTGTTACTGTACGCGAGCGCGCGCGCGCGTGTGTGTGTACGTGTGTCAGCTGGGAGGCCCATACACAGCGCGTTGTTTGTAGTACTGTGAGGTTGGGGGAGGGAGGGGGATGGTGAGGAGGAAGAGAGAAAAAGAAGGACGGGGGAAGGGAAGGGGGTAGTGGCGGTTGGGGCAGAAAGACGGATGTGAGTGACGAGGGCGCTCTCTCTATATATATTATTTTGTTTTATTGCACAGCTGTTTCCAAACAGGAAGTTTATTTTGTGTAGATAGTTTTTAGGTGGAGGTGGTATTATTATTTTGCCATGTTTTTTTTTTTTTTTACTTTTTACTTTTTTTTTAAATTATAGCTAACAGTTATTTTAAATGTCAACCTTCATCCATCGTCTTGCCATTCTCTTCTGAATTCAACACCCCCACCCCCTTATATATCTCTCTCTGTCTCTCTCCACCCCCCTCTCTCTCAACTGTAAAATTGATGCTCTCTCTCTCTCTCTCTCTCTCTCTCTCTCTCCACACTCCTCTCTCTCAATAGTAAAATTGATGCTCCCATCCTCCTCATTTTAATTCTCTCTATGCCTGTTTATCCTATTCACCTCCCCTCTCTTCCATTTCTTTCTCTCTCTCTACAGTAAAATTAATGCTCTCACCCTCCTTATTCTCTCTATGCCTCTTCCCTTCAACACACATTCCCTCTCTTCTCTCTCTCTCTCTTTCTCTTTCTCTCTTTTCTCTCTCTCTACAGTAAAATTAATGCTCTCACCCTCCTTATTCTCTCTATGCCTCTTCCCTCTCAAACACCTCCCTCCCCCCTCCCCCCTTTCCCATCGCTCTCCCCCCTCTCTCTTTCTCTCTGCAGACGAGAGGTATATGTATATACATATGTCGTACAGACGAGCTACAGACGCGTAAGCACCCATCACCATCAGGGCTCTGACAGCCCACAGAGACCCCCACTCAGGTAATGATGATGGAGCGCCCGCATGGCCACCACACTGGTTTGACGCTCCCCAGCTCTGCACTACTGGCCAACACAGACGGAAGCGATAGCAGTCATTCATCTGTCCACTGAGCCAGAGCCGCCACTCGTTGAGAAATCCCATGCCCTCACTGACACGCAGCAGGCCGGCTATGTACTTAAACTCAACGTGTTGTATAGTCACTGAAACTCACACATTTCCCTGACCATTTGCCCACGCACGTCCGAATTTAAAAGGGAGTTGTTGTCAGTAAATCGGCGTTTATCTGATGCTCTCTCCATGGACTGGACACACAGAGGCAACGGCGTCTGACTTTCCGAAGGTTTCCAGGTGGTCTATTTGTATTTCTCTTTTTTTTTTTTTTTATCACAACAGATTTCTCTGTGTGAAATTCGGGCTGCTTTCCCCAGGGACAGCGCGTCGCTATACTACAGCGCCACCTATTTTTTTGTGGTTTTTTTTTTTCCTGTGTGCAGTTTTATTGTTTTTCCTATCGAAATGGATTTTTCTACAGAATTTTGCCAGGAACAACCCTTTTGTTGCCGTGGGTTCTTTTACGTGCGCTAAGTGCGTGCTGCACATGGGACCTCGGTTTATCGTCTCATCCGAATGACTAGCGTCCAGATCACCACTCAAGGTCTAGTGGAGGGGGAGAAAATATCAGCGGCTGAGTCGTGATTCGAACCAGCTCGCTCAGATTCTCTCGCTTCCCATTCGGACGCGTTATCTCTAGGCCATCACTCCACATGTGTTCACTCAGCCAGTGCTCTTTGTGTTTACAGAGGGAGAGGGAGAGGGGGAGTTTGGTGGAAGATCTGAAAACAATCACAGCAACAACAACAACAACAACAACACGTCAGGAGATGACGTGAAGAGCGTGGGAGGTGACTGATGCCACGAGGGGTAGCCTGTCTGATCTGATTATATTCTCATCAATTCTGATTTTTTGTTAACAAAACACAATGGTATATAGGTACACCGTTGTAAAACACACTGCACTACATGAACTAATTCGCGTGTCTCCAGAGTAAGATCACGGAAATTCTGTTTTTTGTTGTTGTTTTTTTCAAGTTTGAGGAAACATGCACATAATGAATTATTCTCTCTCTCTCTCTCTCTCTCTCTCTCTCTCTCTCTCTCTCTATCTATCTATCTATCTATCTATCTCTCTCTCTATATATATATATATATGTGTGTGTGTGTGTGTGTAAATGTTATACGTATATGTACATCTATCTATCTAATCCATTTACCTGTTTGTCTGTCTGTCTATCTATCTCTCTACGAAAATAACAAGGTGAATATACTGTCAGTTCTCGTTGTCCCTGGCTTTCAAACCGGTCACAAATCCAAATATATCCGAGAAGAGAGTCTGGGAAGAGAGAAACAGACAGACAGACAGACGGACAGACAGACAGTGACTGAGTGAGAAAAGAAGAAGAGGACGGGGGCTTGGAGGTGGTGGGTGGGGCAGAGGGTGGAGGTGGGGGGGGGGGGGGGGGGGGGAGAAAAAAACCGTAGCAGACAAAACAATCTGCTGTCACAAGAACAAGACAGTTCCGCGCTCCCTCCCTCCCTCCCTCCCCTCCCCTCCCTCCCTGCCCCATTGGTAATTGCAACAACTGATTATGATGGGTGTCTGTGTAAACACGTTCTGAAATAGTCCAGACTGGCAGAACAATATCAGCAGACCTCTCTCTCTCTCTCTCTCTGTCTCTCTCTCTCTCTCTCTCTGTCTCTCTCTGTTATAATAGAAAAAGAATTTGACGAGACAGTTACACCATGCACGATCCGTCTACTGTGCGCTCTCTGTTTCTCTGTGTCTGTCTGTCTGTCTGTCTCCATCAATTTCAGTATCTCTGTCTCTTTTTTGTTTTCTTGTTTGTTTGTTTTTTCTATCCGTCTCTCGTTCTCTCTATCTCTGTCTCTGTCTTTTTGTCACTCTTACTCACCCTCTCTCTCTCTCTCTTCATCAACCTCTTTCACACACAGACACAGACCTCTGTGTGTGTGTGTGTGTGTGTGTGTGTGTGTGTGTGTGTGTGTGTGTGTGTGTGTGTGTGTGTGTGTGTGTGTGCAGAGGGTGCACGAGGAGTAAATTATTCCAGAGTCTGCTCAAGTACCTTATGTATTGGTCTTTGAAGTTACAGTCAGTCATTTTCACCAGACGTAGCAGAGTCACAACAACCACACTACTAGTACTACTACTACTACTACTACTACAACTACGACTACTTCTACTGCTACTACCACCACCATCACCACAACGACGACTGATGTCGCTGCCCCTACAACAATTTCCACCACAGCCAGTACCGCTGTAGTATACTAAAACTACTGCTGCTGCTGCTGTTACCATTGCTGCCTCTACAGCAAATGACATAACCACATCAGAACGATGATATCCTGACACACATACATAATCAAATACGCGTCGGTGAATGAATAAATGAACGGACAGAATAAATACCCCCGTTTCTCTGGAGATGCAACAAGCCAGGTTTGACGGAACGACACGCACAACGAAGGACATCAGATGACCCACACACCTAACACCAGGAGGTCATCAGGACAACAGATGACCCACACACCTAACACCACGAGGTCATCAGGACAACAGATGACCCACACACCTAACACCAGGAGGTCACCAAGACAAAAGATGACCCACACACCTAACACCAGGAGGTCATCAGGACAACAGATGACCCACACACCTAACACCAGGAGGTCATTAGGACAACAGATGACCCACACACCTAACACCAGGAGGTCATCAGGACAACAGATGACCCACACACCTAACACCAGGAGGTCATCAGGACAACAGATGACCCACACACCTAACACCAGGGGGTCATCAGGACAACAGATGACCCACACACCTAACACCAGGAGGTCATTAGGACGACAGATGACCCACACACCTAACACCACGAGGTCATCAGGACAACAGATGACCCACACACCTAACACCAGGAGGTCATCAGGACAACAGATGACCCACACACCTAACACCACGAGGTCATCAGGACGACAGATGACCCACACACCTAACACCAGGAAGGAGGTCATCAAGACAAAAGATGACCCACACACCTAACACCAGGGTGTCATCAGGACATCAGATGACCCACACACCTAACACCAGGAGGTCATTAGGACAACAGATGACCCACACACCTAACACCAGGGTGTCATTAGGACAACAGATGACCCACACACCTAACACCAGGGGGTCATTAGGACAACAGATGACCCACACACCTAACACCACGAGGTCATCAGGACAACAGATGATCGACACACCTAACACCACGAGGTCATCAGGACAACAGATGACCCACACACCAAACACCACGAGGTCATCAGGACAACAGATGACCCACACACCTAACACCACGAGGTCATCAGGACAACAGATGACCCACACATCTAACACCACGAGGTCATTAGGACAACAGATGACCCACACACCTAACACCAGGAGGTCATCAGGACAACAGATGACCCACACACCTAACACCAGGAGGTCATTAGGACAACAGATGATCCACACACCTAACACCAGGGGGTCATCAGGACAACAGATGACCCACACACCTAACACCAGGAGGTCATCAGGACAACAGATGACCCACACACCTAACACCAGGAGGTCATCAGGACATCAGATGACCCAAACACATAACACCAGGGGGTCGTTAGGACAACAGGCCATCCACATACCTAAACATAGGGGATCATAAGGGCAACAGATTAGTTACAGGGGAGTTGTTTGATCAGCAGACTATCCACAGACCTAATCAGCCTGACACCACGTGCACGTTTGGACAAAAGATCACCCACAGACATGTTTGAACAACACATCATCCACAGTGCTAACCAGGGGGTCATTCGGACAACATACCATCCACATACCTAATATCAGGGGGTCATTTGGACAACATACCATCCACATACCTAATATCAGGGGGTCATTTGGACAACATACCATCCACATACCTAATATCAGGGAGTCATTTGGACAACATACCATCCACATACCTAATATCAGGGGGTCATTTGGACAACATACCATCCACATACCTAATATCAGGGGGTCATTTGACAACATACCATCCACATACCTAATATCAGGGGGTCATTGGACAACATACCATCCACATACCTAATATCAGGGAGTCATTTGGACAACATACCATCCACATACCTAATATCAGGGGGTCATTTGGACAACATACCATCCACATACCTAATATCAGGGAGTCACTCAGACAACAGACAATCCACAGACCTAACATGGGGAAGGGGTTCGTTTGGGTAATATACCATCCACAGAACTAACACAAGGAGTTCGTTTGAAAACAGACATTTCACAGACCTTTCACAGGGGGGGCAGATTTTGTCAGGGGATCATTCATAGATCTAGCAGAGTGAGTGTGTATGTGGAGGGTATAGGGGCCGGGGGGGGGGGGGGGGGGCATTTTGTACAATAGAACCTTACACAGTACAGTCCAGAACTAACATCTGAGAACTGTGAAGATCTCACACGCGCTTACACACCGACAGGAAGAGAGGGGGGGAAGGGGGGGGGGGGGAGCATGCAGCTACGACAGAGAAAGAGAGAGAGAGGGGGTGGGGGGGGGGGGGGGGCAGGCAAATTTCTGTGCCCACTCAATAACACGGTGTTGTGAGCAGATGTCCGCTCTCTAAAGGTCAACGTGCAAGCATTCCATTCTGACGGACTTGATCAGGCGAGAGATGAGCGCTGGTGGTGGCGCAGTGGTTCAGACCACCTGGCTTGGAAACACTGAGCTGAATATTGAGTTTGATGTTTGGAACCAAAAGAGGTTCCAGGCATGGTCTGGTCACCTTCGGGTTCGACTTTTTCGACTGCTGCAGACGAGTAAGCTCGTACGTGAAGGGCTGACACTGGGATGAGACAGGGGCTTACAGGACAGGTTGTCATTTACCTTTCTTTCTTTCTTTGTCTGCTGGGACTTCTTACTTAGGGTTGCTTTGTTTGTTTGCTGGGACATCTTACTTGGGGTTGCTTTGTTTGCTGGGACATCTTACTTGGGGTTGCTTTGTTTGCTGGGACATCTTACTTGGGGTTGCTTTGTTTGCTGGGACATCTTACTTGGGGTTGCTTTGTTTGCTGGGACATCTTACTTGGGGTTGCTTTGTTTGCTGGGACATCTTACTTGGGGTTGTTTTGTTTGCTGGAACATATTACTTGGGGTTGCTATGTCTGCCGGGACATCTTACTTGGGGTTGCTTTGTCTGCTGGGACATCTTACTTGGGGTTGCTTTGTTTGTCTGCTGGGACATCTTACTTGGGGCTGCTTTGTTTGTTTGCTGGGACATCTTACTGGGGGTTGCTTTGTTTGTCTGCTGGGACATCTTACTTGGGGTTGCTTTGTTTGTCTGCTGGGACATCTTACTTGGGGTTGCTTTGTTTGTTTGCTGGGACATCTTACTTGGGGTTGTTTTGTTTGTTTGCTGGGACATCTTACTGGGGGTTGCTTTGTTTGTTTGCTGGGACATCTTACTTGGGGTTGTTTTGTTTGTTTGCTGGGACATCTTACTGGGGGTTGCTTTGTTTGTTTGCTGGGACATCTTACTTGGGGTTGCTTTGTTTGTCTGCTGGGACATCTTACTTGGGGTTGCTTTGTTTGTTTGCTGGGACATCTTACTTGGGGTTGTTTTGTTTGTTTGCTGGGACATCTTACTGGGGGTTGCTTTGTTTGTTTGCTGGGACATCTTACTTGGGGTTGCTTTGTTTGTTTGCTGGGACATCTTACTTGGGGCTGCTTTGTTTGTTTGCTGGGACATCTTACTTGGGGCTGCTTTGTTTGTTTGCTGGGACATCTTACTTTGGGCTGCTTTGTTTGTTTGCTGGGACATCTTACTTGGGGTTGCTTTGTTTGTTTGCTGGGACATCTTACTGGGGGTTGCTTTGTTTGTTTGCTGGGACATCTTACTTGGGGTTGCTTTGTTTGTTTGCTGGGACATCTTACTTGGGGTTGCTTTGCCTGCTGGGACATCTTACTTAGGGTTGCTTTGTCTGCTGGGACATCTTACTTGGGGTTGCTTTGTTTGCTGGGACATCTTACTTGGGGTTGTTTTGTTTGTTTGCTGGGACATCTTACTTGGGGCTGCTTTGTTTGCTGGGACATCTTACTTGGGGTTGCTTTGTTTGCTGGGACATCTTACTTGGGGTTGCTATGTCTGCTGGGACATCTTACTTGGGGTTGCTTTGTTTGTTTGCTGGGACATCTTACTTGGGGTTGCTTTGTTTGTCTGCTGGGACATCTTACTTGGGGTTGCTTTGTTTGCTGGGACATCTTACTTGGGGCTGCTTTGTTTGCTGGGACATCTTACTTGGGGTTGCTTTGTTTGCTGGGACATCTTACTTGGGGTTGCTTTGTTTGCTGGGACATCTTACTTGGGGTTGCTTTGTTTGCTGGGACATCTTACTTGGGGTTGCTTTGTTTGCTGGGACATCTTACCTGGGGTTACTTTATTTGCTGGGACATCTTACTTGGGGTTGCTTTGTTTGCTGGGACATCTTACCTGGGGTTACTTTATTTGCTGGGACATCTTACTTGGGGTTGCTTTGTCTGCTGGGACTTCTTACTTGGGGTTGCTTTGTCTGCTGGGACATCTTACTTGGGGTTGCTTTGTTTGCTGGGACATCTTACTTGGGGTTGCTTTGTTTGCTGGGACATCTTACTTGGGGCTGCTTTGTTTGCTGGGACTTCTTTCTACTTGGGGTTGCATCACTTTTGTTCTGCAAATTAATTCATCCACTTAAAAGTACAGAAAAAAAAATGGATTGCGCTTTAGATACATACTACGCTGATCTCATTTCACCAAGGTTCAGTATGTTAAGGGGTGAAACACCGGGGGACGGCGACCTTTGGGGGTACAATTGACTGAGATGGATATCTCAGGAACATTGGAGAAGGACACACACACACATACACACACACACACACGGAGCACACACACACACACACACACACACACAGAACACACACACACACACACACACACACACACACACACACACGTAAGAAACAAGCAGTGGTAAGTGGAGCATTCAAATAAAACAGTGAAACGCGAAACAATAAAATCAAGCAGCCAGTTGAGAACACGCACAATCCAGTGTACCCAGCCTTAATTCAAAGGTTTCATCCAAAAGATACCACACTTCGACCGTGTAAGTCGAGAGTGCAGCGGATAATATAGAAACTCACCACATCAGTTAATCAAACGTGCACTGGGAAATTTCTTGATGGGTGTGGTGGGCATCAATTGTCCACTTAGCAACCACCTTCCACACCCACCCCTCTTCTGGCAAAGTGGACTTAATAAATCTGCTTCAGCGTCATTTTCAAATAAATCACCTTCATTTTCTAATAAATGAGCTTTCCTACCCCATAACGGTAATTGTGTTCTGCGATTATAGAAATACCAAATCTTGTCAATGCATGATTTAAACTGAATGTCTATCTAGATTCATCAGTCAGTACGTTTAG
>NC_134899.1:21031526-21036526 GCF_041734735.1 Babylonia areolata
CACACACACACACACACACACCACCCCCACCACACAACACACACACACACAACACACACACACACCACCCACACACACACACATACACACACACACACACACACACAAACACACACACACACACACTACATAATTTACAGCATAACATACTCATGTGACACCGTATAACCCACTCTTTTGACAACACAGAAACTGAGCAATGGAAACATAATGATGTTAAAAGATAGAAAGGAAATGTTCTGAAACAGCTGTTTGGAAACAACTGTCCTCGTGAGGCCGCACATTTATACATCTGATGATATATTTCACTGCTCGTGTTTGGTTTTTTTTTCGTTTGTCTTTGAACCTGGCTTCCACTGTGTGTGTGTGTGTGTGTGTGTGTGTGTGTGTGTGTGCGCCTGCCTATCTGTCTACCTACCTACCTACCTACCTACCTATCTATCTATCTATCTATCTATCTATCTATCTATCTATCTATCTATCAGTTATATTACAACTTTTTATGGGATATCCCAGTCAACTACGGGTAAGCTGATTTATGGCTTCCTGTCATGAAATGATTGTGAGGAATTTTTTCAATTTATCAATACAAAGCATTTCAGTTGCGATCAGCTATGACATCGTGAATTACTGAACTCATTAAATTCAAATGCAGATAATGTATTATTGTACACCGTGTACCCCATTCAAGAGGGGGGGGGGGGCAATTATAGCCTTATATGAATAAACCATCCATCCACCCCCCCGCCCACGCCCCCCACCACCAGCACATCTCTGTCTCTCTCTGTCTCTCTAGCGATTCATGGCCAAAGCCGTGCACAGCTGTACACATTCGTCACATTTCGTAACAAAAAATGGAAACCAACAGAACGCAATACGTACTGCCAGTTTCTTTTTGGAAAGAAAGTTAAATTGCAAATTAGCAACAACAACAAAAAAAAAAAAGTTAGAATTTTCTCAAAGCTTTTCGCGCGTGCGGCCTCTTTCTCTCATTTGGGACGTCGGTAGGCCTTCATCACAGAGCTGAGTCCTCTGCATAACTACAAACTTCACAGACACAAAGTTGAGCACCAAGTCATCAGACAGCAGGAACGAGAAACACGAAGAGAAATTATTATACATAATGCAGACCTGCATAATCATAATGATTATGATCTACTACTGGCTTCGCACTGAATTCACTGACCACTGCTTCTGCTGACACACCGAGTGAACCATGAACAGATTGAAAAATGCGTTTGAAGGATCGATTACCCCCCCCTGCCCCCCTCCACCACGCACCATCCCCCAAAAAAAACAACAACAACAAAACAACAAACAAACAAAAAAAAAGCCCAACCCCCCAAAAAAACAACAACCACCTACATAAACGAATTAAGAAAAAAGGAATGCACTGTTATTCAATGGTTAAAACAACAATAAACAAGAGAGGCAAGGCCTTCAAGACTCACTTGTGATAAATTAAGTCCGCTAGCATTAATTACAGAGTAATTTCCCTTTTTCACCCCCTGCACCAAAACGTTTGCAAAATGAATAAAAATTCCATGCTTAGCAAAAGAAGTTCCTGTTTGAACAAAAAATGATAATAATGACTCCTCTTCTTGTGTCAGAATAAGAGGTCAAAGTGCCAAGTTTACAGAATACAAAAAAATATAAATATAACAGTAAATGCAGTTTGCATATAATTAGGCTTCTTTTTTATTTTCTTTGTGCCCATCCCAGAGGTGCAATATTGTTTTAAACAAGATGACTGGAAAGAACTGAATTTTTCCTATTTTTATGCCAAATTTGGTGTCAACTGACAAAGTATTTGCAGAGAAAATGTCAATGTTAAAGTTTACCACGGACACACAGACACACAGACACACGGACAAACACACACACATACACACACACAGACAACCGAACACCGGGTTAAAACATAGACTCACTTTGTTTACACAAGTGAGTCAAAAATCAAGCGCACGTGCAAGAACAGAATCCTGTCATGTGTGCTGCTCACTGTACCGGCTGCTTGTGTACCGCTGTCTAGAATAGAATAAGTATAGAATAGAATAAAATAGAACAGAATATGTGTTTATTACCAAGTGTACCGGGATCACAAGGAATATTGGGGGGGGGGGGGGGGGGGATAGTACATAACAAGATACGAACATAAATTGAAAATCATACACAAACACAGATATGGTAGAAAATAGGATACACAGAAGTGCATATCAATATAAAAACTTGTGCATACTCACACATGCACGCACGCACACACATACATACACACACACACACACACACACTCTCTCTCTCTCTCTCTCTCACACACACACACACACGTCTGAACAGAAGCCGCATATTACATGTGGATGGGGCTGATGGCTAGATCTTCAGGTAGATGGTTTTTGATTGCACAATTCTAATTTATCATACTCGATTTGTCTACAGGACATTCAGCCATCAGTTCAACGCGGCCCCCTGGACGAAAACTGTGCAAGTTCCCTACGTGGTCCCTAACTGTTTGTGAAACTTGTGCATCGCTCTGTGTCCTACTGTGTCAACACAGAGCAGACGGGACAGACAGACAGACAGACAGACAGACCGTGGGGCCCACACACCTGTAAACGGGGGGAAATCCCCTCGTCGCTTTGCAGGGCGGGTCAACCTTCAACAAGGTCACCCAAAGGTCATCCGAGGTCACACACACACACACACACACACACACACACACACACACACACACCCTCCTCTTCATCCCCATCCTTTCTCACTCTCTCTCTCTCTCTCTCTCTCTCTAAACACACACACACACACACACACACACAACTTCCTCAACATCCCCATCCTCTCTCTCTCTCTCTCTCCATACACACACACACACACACACCACACACAAACAACACACACACACACACACACACACACACACAGACACACCACACACACCACACACACACACACACACACACACAAACAAACAACACACACACACACACACACACACACACACACACACACACACACACCAATCCCCCGGCAAAGTGCCCAGACGAGCGGGCGGCACGTGCCATTGTTGGGACAGGGGTCGGAGGTCACATTGACATGCGCATTCTTGCGTTTCCTGTGCCTAGCGCGGCTGGCCCGAGGGGCTGATAAAGAGCTGTGGCTCCAGCCATCCCCATCCCCCACCCCCCTCACCATCCCTCCCAACCACACACACACAAAAAAACAACAACAACAATAAAACCACCAACAACAAATCCCCCAAAAAACCCCAAAACAAACCCAAACACACACAACAAAAACAACACACACACACACACACACACACACACGAAGTAGAAGAAGAAGACGAAGAAGAAGAAGAAGATATTGTTTCTTAAACAAACAAGAAAATTAAACAAAACAACAAAAACAACAACAAAAATGATGAATAATGAACCACCACCACCACCACCACCTCCGCCACCACCACCAAAACTCGCGGCAGACAGTATTGCCGGAAATTAGCAGGTTTGGAATACCAACGTGAGGAATGCTCCACGTCTGTTACCGTTTCCCTCTGGTTTTCAAGACACTAAGTGACTTTTTTTTTTTTTTTTTTTTGAGCATGTGGACACGTGATGATTGCACGCGAGCGCGCGCTCGCATAAACACACACACACACACACACACACACACACACACACACACAATTTGTTCATCAGTTTAGACATAATTATAATCTTTAGAGACTGAATATGACCTAAATCAAAAAAAAAAGGAAAAAAAAAAAGAGAGAGAGACAGAGACAGAGAGAGAGAGAGAGAGAGAGAGAGAGGGGGGGGGGGGGGGAGAGAAAGACTGAAGGAAAAGATAGAAAGAAGAACAGAACGTTAATTACACTTCGTTCTTTGCTGTGAGTTTTGAGCATCTCTCATAGTTCAAGAAATTCCGATATAAAAACAGCAACTTCGTACGGAATAATATGAATAAAAAAAAAGCTGTTTGGTATTCTTTTGTTTGACATTAGCTGTAAAATGTTCACGTACATAATTATCATAAGGCGCTTGCACTGTACTGAATTGACTCTATTGCATTTCATCGTTATCACCTTCTTGCCGCAACACATTTCTCTATGTGAAATTCGGGATGCTCTCCACAGGGAGAGAGCATTGTTTCAATGTGTTGCCACCTTTTTTTTTTTTTTTTTTTTTTTTTGTAGTCTCCGCATGCACGAGTAATGTTGTTTCATATCAACATGGCGATTTTTCTACATTTTGACAGAGACAACAATCATGTGACCTGTGTGTGTGTTAACGTGTGCAAAGTGCATGCTGCATGCAGACCCGGGTTTATCGTCTTCATGCCGCATGCAGACCCGGGTTTATCGTCTTCATGCTGCATGCAGACCCGGGTTTATCGTCTTAAAAGTCCGAAAGACTAGGACCCAGATCATCATCCTAAGGACTCTCCCCCTCAAGGAGTGGGGGGAGAGGTGCAGGGGGGGCCCGAGAGGAAAGGGGGGTTGGGATAATAAAAAAAAACAAAATAAAAAAAACCCGATCCGTACACCGGGTTCGAACCTGCGAACACACGTTTCCTAGTCGGGAGCATAACCGTTGCCCCATGGTCACTGCACCACTCGTCAGCTCAGTGACAGTCAGGATCTGAAACCCACAACCGCTTGGGGACACCAAGATCGGACGGATGTACACATGTCATTGCACAAGGCGCGCTGGTCGCTTGACTTGACTGTATGGTAAAGCCACGGCGTCAAAACGGAAAAAAAGTACCAATGGAAAAAGAAAAGAAATCCATAACTTCTCAGTTTGTCTGCTTACGTGTGTGTGTGTGTGTGTGTGTGTGTGTGTGTGTGTGTGTGTGTGTGTGTGTGTGTGTGTGTGTGTGTTTGTATGCACTCGCCCGCCTGTCTCTGTCATGTAAATCTTATTATCTTTTTGACACCAAGTTTTTGCTTTAGATGAGAGAGAGAAAAACAAATACATATAAAATCAACAACAACAACAACA
>NC_134899.1:21046526-21069026 GCF_041734735.1 Babylonia areolata
TATGTATGAATGCATGTATGTATGTATGCATCCCTCTCTCTTTTACACACACACAAACACGCGCGCGCGCGCACGCACACACACACACACACACACACACACACACACACGAACAGAGAGAGAGAGAGAGAGAGATAGCGAGGATAACCTTTCAAGCTTTCAGCATTCAGTTGTAAGGAGGCCACACACCAGAGGAGATCCTGCGCTGGGGCTGAGTCACTTCAGTGGTGTTCAGCAGCGCCTATTCCAATTCCTTTTTTCCCCCCTCTCCTTTACTAAGAAGGCTCTTTTTTTTCCCCAAATGAAACCTTTTGCAATCAGTTTAACACAACTGGATAATCATTATAACACGTCTTCGCAAAGGGTTGTTCTGGTTCAACACAATCATACAAGACAACACCTTCTACCCCTCCCCCCTCCCCCAACATCCCTCCCCTCCCCCCCCACCCCCCCCCCCCCCCCACCCCACCCCCCCACACACATCCTCCTACTGCTGACAACAATCGTTTCAGCACAACCAAGCCCAGATTGAGAGAGCTCTCCCTCTCCCAAACCCAAACCTCCACCACCCCTTCCCAGCCGTTCCCCGGAAGTGCAGACCGCCACCACACCTCTCAACCAACGGGCATCCTTCGATCAGCCGACACCGATGACTTACCAGGAACTGACCATTAGCATGGAAGTGGAGGGGGGTGCAACTCGAAACTGAAGTCACCACCATGACGGCATGGTGTGTGATAGGCTGCGATTTTCACGATGATGAATGATGACGAGGATGACAGTGATGAGGTCCATTCAGGCGCGGGATGACATAACAAGGCTGTGCTCTGACGAACGTTTCCCTTTAAAACCATAACATCCGCTGTCAGACAGGCACGAGAGAGAGAGAGAGAGAGAGAGAGAGAGGGGGGGACATATGTAGTGTTACGTTGGTCAGTCCGGGAGGCTAATCACTTTGCTACTTCCTCTCTCTCTCTCTCTTTCTCTCTCTCCTATCTTTCCTCTCTCTCTCTCTTCCCTCTCTCTCTAGCTCTTTTTCTCACTCCTATCTTTCCTCTCTCTCTCTTCCCTCTCCCTCTTTTTCTCACTCCTATCTTTCCTCTCTCTCTTTCCTCCCCCTCTCTCTCCTTCCCTGTCACTTTTCTTTTAGCACTGTTGTAACCCCTGAACTGCTGAAGCTTGGCGACGGGAGATCAGTGTTGCATGATTCTTATCAGTGCAAATTTATTACATTTTGCGTACTTGTAGCAGATGAAACATTTTCTGCAGAGCGGAAGTAACAAAGAGAACAGAAACTGCAATGTACCTCTCTCTGTCTGTCTGTGTCTCTCTCTCTCTCCGCCTCTCTCTCTGTCTCTGTCTTTCTCTCTCTCTCCCTGTCTCTCTCTCTGTGTCTCTAACTCTCTTTCTCTGTCTCTCTCTCTCTGCCACCGTTGTCTAACAATGAGGTGATTAGCGCTTGGCACCAGACGCTGTCAGCGTTGCGAGCAGTACACCTCATCAGTGGGTACACGAGGGTGGAGAACTAGGGAGAGGGTTTGGGAGGAGTTGGTAGACACGTGCAGAAAGAAAGGCCATATCGGCTCTAGTAAAACATACAGAAATAAACTGAAGTAAAATACCACAAAATACAGTGCAATAAAATCAAGTAAATGTGCAGTAGAATAAAATATAAGCAAAACAAAATTTGGTACCCCCCACACCCCACACTCCCTGTCCCCTAAGTTTCTATTTCTGGATGTTACTAGACATCCGCTTGGAAAACATATAGCACGAATATTTTCGAGCAATGAGTTCATAATTATTTTTCATGGGGTACGTGTGCACGCCCTTGCCAGTGTGTGCGTGCATGCGTGTGTACCTGTGCGTGTGTGTGTGTATGTGTGTATGTGTGTGTGTGTGTGTGTGTGTGTGTGTGTGTGTGTGTGTGTGTGTGTGTGTGTGTGTGTGTGTGTGTGTGTGATGTTAATAAAACAACATAACAAACATTAAAAAAATGCCCAACTTGTGATCCTGAACCAAGTTTACAATAACACATGCTGCTATTCCTGGTCCAGTTTTGAATTTTGTCTGTATTCTTTCGGAGCGTGTTGAAGTTCGTTCTCTCGGATTCTCACAGTCACAACGTCTAAAAGCATGCACATATTACGCATGGCTTGATAAGTATGTGTGATCGTCAATCGTGTCCGACAATAACCATCAGGACAACAGAGAGGAAGCAACTGCTGTTCTGAATACCTGTCTGGGCTAGAATTTGATTATAGTGTGGGGTGTCTTGTTCAAGTTAGACCTAACCCCATTCTCTCGTCCAAGAAGGCATTACATAAAGACGGTCGGCGTTGGGATGGTCCCCAAAGGCCAACTGGCCTCCAAGGCTGAAGTACTAAGAACCAGTGCAATCTTGCCTCCTAGTTTGAAAGTCAATGTCCTTCACAAAATACCAAGCTGTAAATGAATTCCCATTGCAGTGGGGGGAAACGACTGATCTCAGTTCTCACTTTGCTGTTGGCCCAAATGCTGCTGGCTCAGCAATAAGTTCAATTGTGGCAGGTCCACTTCCTTTGCGTTAGCTGTGCTTGACTATGTGTGTATACATATGTCAGGTCAGGTCAGGTCATTAGATCTGCTACTGGTAACCTGTAATCCAGTACAACCTGTTCAGGGTCGGGTTGCCGGCGACTAAACCGGCACTCCCACCGCTCCCTTCTGGGACTGGTGAGGCGGGTGGCTAGACACCCTTATGGAGATCCATAAAAGGGCGTTGGCTCAGGAGAGCCACCGACGGCCATCTAGCTCCACCGTGCTGTGTGCATGCCACACGCAGTTGGCCCCCGGGGTGTGTCTACCCATGCATGCGAAGTCTGGATCCGGCAGAATCTGCGGAAGAAACCTATCGGTTCAACAGAGAGGAAGGCGGTTACAGCAACGCACTGTGGAGTGCAGAGAGCAAGATGAGACACCGAAAGGATATCTTGGTCATCCACTGCATCCGCGTTCATCCTCCAGTCGTCTCGACTTAGTCTTGCCACTGGAAATTGTTGGACCCGGACGAGAGAGTGAGGTCGACGTTGCGCAACTCATCTTCACTTTAAACAAACTCATCGCGCAAGTCATCAGTCATCCAAAATGACCTTTCACCCTTCATCATTTCATCACCCCCAAGTCCTGTGGCGACAGCCGAGCGACGAAACGACAGGTGTGGGTACACTGGCAGTCGCAGCCGCAGACCTGCACGCAGGCGGCTCAGGTCATAGTGTCGTTCTTCGTCGACAGGAGCAGCGATGGAGCTCGGCAGCCGTCTGAGCGTCTGAGCAGCCCTCTTTAGGAATGCACTGCTCACCTCCCTGGCATGAGGAAGGGGCTAGAAAAGGTGCCCTAAAAATTGCCTGCTCCATATCACCCTGGCCAGCATACCGCGGCTGGCGGGGACCCTACATCAGCGGTCGAAACAAGAAAGAAAAGAAAAAAACAAAACAAGGATCGTTCCTCTCACCATTGGTGCTTGGAACATAAGGACTCTCCTGGACAGAGATAACGCGGACAGACCCCAAAGGAGAACGGCACTAGTTACATCCGAACTCGCCAGATACAACATTGACATCGCAGCCTTGAGTGAGACTCGGCTTGCAGGCGAAGGCGAGCTCTGTGAACAGGGATCTGGTTACACCTTCTTCTGGAGTGGACGAGGAAGCGAAAAGCGACGTGAGGCTGGCGTTGGTTTTGCAGTAAAAACAGCACTTGTCAGCAAGCTAGCTGGAATCCCAAAGGGAGTCAACGATAGGCTTATGACCATGAAACTCCTACTGGCATCTGGCCAGAAGCACCTCACCATTGTCAGTGCCTACGCCCCAACCATGACCAACCCGGATGAAGTGAAGGCGAAGTTCTACGAGGACCTTCACTCTGTCATTGCTGCTATCCCTAAAGCAGACAAGCTCATCATTCTTGGGGACTTCAATGCTAGAGTTGGCTCTGACTACATCTCCTTGGATGGAGTGATTGGAAAGCACGGTGTGGGCCACTGCAACCCAAATGGATTGCTTTTGCTTCAGACCTGTGCAGAGCACGATCTGCTGATAACCAACACAGTCTTCTGTCTCCCTACCCGTAACAGGACGTCATGGATGCACCCTCGCTCAAAGCATTGGCATCTCATCGATTATGTCATCGTCAGGAAAAGGGATAGGCAAGATGTACGTGTAACAAAGACCATGTGCGGCGCCGAGTGTTGGACAGACCATCGCCTTGTAGTCTCAAAGCTGAATATTCGAATCCAGCCCAAGAGACGCCCCCAAGGCCAGAAGGCTCCAAAACGGCTCAATATCGCTAAGCTGAAAAACATCACCATCAAACAGTCCTTTGTGGAGCTGCTGGAAGATCGTCTGGAATCCGTCTCTCTGGACAACCAGAGTGTGGACGATCCGCCAACACCTCTTGAGACCCAGAAAGCAATCCGTCTATCCAGTGGCAAAGCACCTGGCTCAGACTCCATACCAGCAGAGGTCTACAAGGATGGAGGCACTGTGCTGACTGAGAAGCTCCATCAGCTGTACTCACTCATGTGGAAAGAAGAGACGATCCCCCAGGATTTCAAAGATGCATCTATCATTCACTTGTACAGGCGAAAGGGGAACCGGCAAGCCTGTGATAACCATCGGGGCATTTCCTTGTTCTCCATCGCAGGCAAGATACTTGCCAGGATCCTACTAAACCGCCTCACAGCACACCTTGACCAAGGTCATTTGCCTGAGAGCCAATGTGGATTCCGGAAAGAGCGCGGAACCACCGACATGGTGTTTGCTGCAAGGCAGCTGCAAGAGAAATGTCAGGAGCAAAATGCTGATCTGTTCTCCACCTATGTCGACCTCACTAAGGCCTTTGACACCGTGAGTAGAGAGGGACTGTGGAAGATCATGGCCAAGTACGGATGCCCTCGGAAATTTATTTCCTTGGTCAGCCAATTCCATGAAGGCATGCAGGCTCGAGTCCAGGACAATGGCGAAACATCTGCTCCTTTTGCTGTCACAAATGGTGTCAAGCAAGGCTGCGTCCTGGCTCCAACGCTGTTCAGCCTCATGTTCTCTGCAATGCTTACTGATGCCTTCAGAGATGGCGATGTTGGAATCGGCCTAAAGTACCGAACAGATGGCAAGCCGTTTAACCTCAGAAGGCTTCAAGCAAGAACGAAGGTCATGACAGACATCATCAGAGACTTTTTGTTTGCTGATGGTTGTGCCCTCAACGCTGGATCTGAAGCTGACATGCAACTCAGCATCGACAACTTCGGCCTTACCATCAGCACGAGGAAAGCTGAAGTTCTCCATCAGCCAGCCCCAGGGAAAACCTACGTTGAGCCCAACATCACAGTCAACGGTCAGAGACTCAGTGCGGTGGAGCGGTTCACATACCTTGGCAGCACACTGTCACGAAATGCAACCATCGACGATGAAGTGAACGTCAGGATTGCAAGAGCAAGCCCAACTTTTGGTAGACTCAATGCAAATGTCTGGAACAGAAGAGGCATTTGTCTTGAGACCAAGCTAAAGGTCTACAGAGCAGTAGTTCTCCCCACACTACTGTACGCCTGCGAAACTTGGACAGTGTACCAACGACATGCCAAGAAGCTGAACCACTTCCACACAACATGCCTCAGGAAGCTACTGAACATCAAGTGGCAAGACAGGACCCCAGACACAGAGGTGCTCGCAAAAGCCACCCTTCCCAGCATCTTCACCATCCTGATGCAGTCCCAGCTTCGCTGGGCTGGACACGTGGCGCACATGCCAGACCATCGGCTGCCCAAAAGGCTCTTCTATGGCGAGCTGCAACAAGGGAAGAGATCACACGGAGGTCAGAAGAAGCGCTTCAGAGATACTCTGAAAGTCTCTCTGAAAGCGTTTGATATCAACCCTGACTCCTGGGAGGAATATGCAGTGGACCGTGACAAATGGCGCGCTGCTGTGCGAGGCCAACAGGACTGCTGCAGCTGTTCAGAAGAGGCAGGCCAGAAAGTCACGGGCAAACAAGCTCCCTGACTTTGTCTGCCCCAACTGTCAGCGAACATTTCGTGCGCAGATTGGACTATTCAGCCATCTGCGCATTCACAGACAGATTCATCAGCATCCTCCCCCCCCACCCCACCACCACCCTTCCCCCATCCCCCAGCTGGATGACAACGATGGTCATCATCGATCTCGATGGACACACCACCACCACCATACATATGTATATGTACATAACTACATGCATGTATATGAATGTGTATTGTGTGTGCGTGTGCGTGTGTTTATGTAAGTTTGTGCCTGCCTATGTGTGCGTATGTGTTAGGGTAGCTTTTAGATACACATGTATGTTAAAATGTATGTATGCAGCGTGTGTGTGTGTGTGTGTGTGTGTGTGTGTGTGTGTGTGTGTGTGTGTGTGTGTGTGTGTAGTCACATTTTGGTGTGTGTATGTAACATAGATATAATGTTTTATGTTAACAAAAGCGTTTTTGTAAAGCGCCTAGAGCAGATTTCTGGATAGTGTGCTATACAAGTATCCATTATTATTATTATTATTATTAAATGTAAGCCAATGTCAATCTGTAATGTAAGCCGAGCGTGGAGCTGTTGATAAAGCTGAAAAGACCGACCAACACGACGATCCCATGCTGTGGTTTGTGAGTGGGTACAGCAGGTGGTGATCTGTCATTGTGTGGGTTGGTAACCGGTGTGAAACCAGGGCGTGGTTGTGGGGAGGAGAGAGCGGGGAGGGATGTCGTCAAGAGTGGAAGTGACGACATGTCGAGTCAGCCAGTTGCGCAATCGGGCTCCCCAACCCCCAACTCGCAATAACCTGTTTGTCAGCGTCAGTGGTGACGAAACCGTAAAACAACAAAATGTACAAAACTATCCTGGCCCAACACTCGGCTTATATCACAGATTGACATAAGTTTACATTTGGGCCAACAGCAAAGTGAGAGCTGTATTATCAATGGTTTCTCCAGTCAATGGGAAATCATTTACAGCTTAGTGAAGGACTATGGCTCTCAAACTAGGAGGCAGAATTGCACTGGCTCTTAGTGCTGCAGCCTTGTGGGCTAGTTGGCCTTTGGGAACCATCCCAACGCCGACTGTCCTAAAACCCTCTTGGCCGAGAGAGTGGGGATGTAACTTGGGCAAGACACTCTCCCCTATAATCAAATTCTAGCCCAAATAGTCGGAACAGCAGTTGCCTCCTCAGCTGTTCTGATGGTCATAGTCGGACACGACTGACTATCATATAAAATTCATAATCACCGTACACCCTACACACACACACACAGAGACACACGGACGCACACACACACACACACACATTATAAGCACCATATACCGTTCACTGAGCGAACGCTTTACTTTGTCGTCGTTGCTTCAAAAAAAAAAAAAAAAATCAACAAGCCATTCTTCATTGGATTCGCGTTTTCATTAAAAAAACAACAACAACAACAACAAACAAAAAAAAAAAAAAAACAAAAAAAACAAACTAAGTTCATCTTTAACATGACCTTGTAGTTTATACGTTGAAAATTAAAAAAAAAAAAAAAAATCATGTATACATAAAAGAAGTTTCACACCGACACCCCCAACTTCAGAAGTCGGCACAGTCGGGAGGTTACTTTGAAAGAAGCTCTCTCTCCATGCTGAGAACAAGTAGTCGATTAAGGAGTCTACTACATGTTCTTAGTCACCTCCGATGAAAGAAGCAAGCAGTGCAACGACTTGAGGAGTGGAGGAATTTACGAGGGTCCCTTTTTCGCACGTGCTTATGACAGCAAGTAGGGGGTCCGAGGTGTGGATCAAGTGCTTGAGTGGAGACGTCTTGGAGAGGGCCGGGTGCTGGTGGCAAGCTCCTCACAGACTATCATAGTATAGGTGGTGCTGCGTGAGTGATAGGCTTGTTCGTGTTTGCCAGACCTCTTAGCCGGTACCAGGTGCTCTGTGTGTGTGTGTGTGTGTGTGTGTGTGTGTGTGTGCGTGTGTGTATGTGTGCGTGTGTGTGTGAGAGAGTGAGTGAGTATGTGTATAGGTGTGTGTGTATGTGTGTGTGTGTGTGTGCGTGTGTGTGCGTCCGTGTGTATGTGTGTGTGTGTGTGTCTGTGTGTGTGAGTGTGTGCGTGTATGTATGTGTGTGTGTGTGGTGTGTGTGTGTGTGTGTGTGTGTGTGCATATCTGTGTTTGTGAGTGTGTGTGTGTGTGTGTGTGTGTGTGTGTGTGTGTGTGTGAACAAATCTGTCTATCTGCATGTAAGACCCGCCCACCCTCTCCCCCACCTCACACACACACACACACACACACACACACACACACACACACACACACACACACACACACCACGTGCACAGTATTATCAACCACAGCGTGCTGAGATAGCGCCACCGCTTTGTGTGGTGCCCAAGGTATGAAGTAGGTTTGCTTTGCGTCTGTCCAGTGCACTGGCTTTGTGGACAGTTCATGACATCAAGATGGAGTAAAAAGGGCTGGGAAGGAGGAGGTGGATGAGTGGGGGGGGGGGGCGGGGGCCCGGGGGGAGGGGCGGGGGAAAGAGAGGGGTAGGGGAGGGGGTTGGATCAACGAGGTAAGATGGTGGGTGGTGGTGGTGGTGGCGATGGTGGTCAAAGTATGGATCAAGCGTTTGAAAACGAAGGAGACAGATACTGCCTGGTTTGTGCTGAAACAAGCGCGGGGGTTAAGGAGGGGTGGTGGTGGGGAGGGGGAGGGGGAGGGTGAGCGGGGGGAGGGGGATGTGAGAAAAAAGGTGGTATGAGTGATAACACCGCTGCATGCATTCTCTTTCAGTTCACAAGGTGGTGTGATGTGTTAACCCTTTAACTCCTGAACCCTTGTGAAATGAGTATTTGTATTTTGTATTTGTATTTGTATTTCTCTTTATCACAACAGATTTCTCTGTGTGAAATTCGGGCTGCTCTCCCGAGAGAGTCGACGAGAAGAATCGACGAGAAAGAAATGTAATGATAGAAAAATGTATAAAAAGGGTTAAACACCCCCCCCCCCCCCCCCCCGCCCCCGCCCACCCCGACCCCCCCCGACAAAAAAAACCCCAACAACAACAACAAAAACAGGAAAGGTAAAAAAAAAAAAAAAAAGTTAAACAGCGAATTTTCTTCTCCCACTACGTCACCTGACTTAATTGAATGGGCTGTCCCATTCACAAATGTGAATTATTTGCGAAAGAAGAAACAACAACAAACAAACAAACAAACAAATATCTACTCATTTCGGATGAGACAGGAATGGATGGATCAATCTGTGAGGTACAGACAGGTATTGTACAGAACACACTCAAACAGTAAGTCAACGCCGCGGTTTCACTGAGTATTAGTTGTGCGCACACAAAAAGGAAGGAAACAAAAAAGTGAAACCAGTGTGTGTTTTTTTTTGTTTTTTTTTTAATTTAGGCTGCCCCAAACACGTGAAACCAGTGTGTTTTCTCAATTTAGGCTGCCCGAAACTCGTGAAACCAGTGTGTTTTCTGAATTTAGACTGCCCAAAACTCGTGAAACCACTGTGTTTTCTTAATTGAGGGTGCCCAAAACACGTGAAACCAGTGTGTTTTCTGAATTTAGGCTGCCCGAAACTCGTGAAACCAGTGTGTCTTCTGAACTTAGACTGCCAAAACACGTGAAACCAGTGTGTTTTCTGAATTGAGGGTGCCCAAAACACGTGAAACCAGTGTGTTTTCTGAATTGAAGGTGCCCCAAACACGTGAAACCAGTGTGTTTTCTGAATTGAGGGTGCCCAAAACACGTGAAACCAGTGTGTTTTCTGAATTGAGAGTGCCCCAAAACTTGTGAAACCAGTGTGTTTTCTGAATTGAAGGTGCCCAAAGCACGTGAAACCAGTGTGTTTTCTGAACTGAAGGTGCCCCAAACACATGAAACCAGTGTGTTTTCAGAATTGAGGATGCCCAAAACACGTGAAACCAGTCTGTTTTCTGAATTGAAGGTGCCCAAAACACGTGAAACCAGTGTGTTTTCTGAATTTAGGCTGCCCGAAACTCGTGAAGCCAGTGTGTTTTCTGAACTTAGACTGCCAAAACACGTGAAACCAGTGTGTTTTCGGAATTGAGGGTGCCCAAAACATGTGAAACCAGTGTGTTTTCTGAATTGAGGGTGCCCAAAACACGCGAAACCAGTCTGTTTTCTGAATTGAGAGTGCCCCAAAACACGTGAAACCAGTGTGTTTTCTGAATTGAGGGTGCCCAAAACACGTGAAACCAGTGTGTTTTCAGAATTGAGGATGCCCAAAACACGTGAAACCAGTGTGTTTTCTCAATTGAGGGTGCCCAAAACACGTGAAACCAGTGTGTTTTCAGAATTGAGGGTGCCCAAAACACGTGAAACCAGTGTGTTTTCAGAATTGAGGATGCCCAAAACACGTGAAACCAGTGTGTTTTCTGAATTGAAGGTGCCCAAAACACGTGAAACCAGTGTGTTTTCAGAATTGAGGGTGCCCAAAACACGTGAAACAAGTGTGTTTTCTGAATTGAGGCTGCACAAAAGAACATTTCTAAAGTTTTCTTCTTCTTTTTTTTGTTGTTGTCTGTGTTCACTTACGCATCAAGATGCTCATCAGATAGTGACTGACTGTGAGGAGTAACGTCCGTGCTTGTCACACAGGCAGAGGGAATAGTGAACGTGTTGCAGGTCTTTGTGTGTGTGTGTGTGTGTGTGTGTGTGTGTGTGTGTGTGTGTGTGTGTGTGTGTGTGCGTGCGTGCGCACCAGAGCGCGAGATATTTTGCTTTCTATGTTTTGACGATAATGATGGACTGATGAATGATGGTGGGGGCCATGACGATGTTGAGATACATTTAGGTTTGGGACTACTACCCGACAAGGCTGTACTCCCAAAGTACATCCCTATCTGCGGGCCTCAACGAGGCTCGAGAAATACAGACACATGCAGTGTTGGATCCGGTCTTTAAAAAAAAAAATTATAGCAAGGATATCAGTAAAATAAAATAAAATAAGATAAAATTATATAAAATATCATATAATATAATATGATATGATATATATCATATATATATATATATATATATATATATATATATATATATATATATATATATACACATACATAATTTGCATACTTTCAACAGACTATTCAAGCGGGCACAACTAGTCAGAAGCGCATGCGCGCACGCCAGCTGGCGCCAACAGCAAAAGAAGATGCGAACATGCGAACTCGCGTGATTCATGACCTGTGTGTGTGTGTGTGTGTGTGTGTGTGTGCGTGTGTGCGTGCGTGCGTGCGTGCGTGTGTGTGTGTCAACAACACGCGCGCACAGATCGCCCCTAAGAGATCGTAAGCCTGCCCGCGCACCTGTACAGCTGTAGCAACTGACCACCATCACCACCACCATCACTACCATCACCATCACCACTACCACCACCACCACCATCACCACTACTACCACCATCACCACCACCATCACTACCATCACCATCACCACTACCACCACCACCACCACAATCACCACCATCACCACCATCACCACTACCACCACCACAGACACCTCCACCAATGTCCTTCACAGCAAAGCGACAGACAGGTTGGCAGAAACAGCAGCTGGCAACACACACACACACACACACACACACACACACACACACACACACACCTAAACTGTGGTGACTCGCAGTCTGAGCCTCTCCAGCCTTAAAAAAAAAAAAAAAAAAAAAAAGGTCAGATGAGTAAGACACACATACACACACGCACCGTTCATGCCAGCAGAGGATCAGAAGGTCATAAACCACGAAAGCCGCGAAATAAAATGTAAGGGGAGAAGACCAGCCCACGCCACGCCACCTACCGCCGTTCGTCCCTCCTCCTCCCTCTCTTCCCCTCATCACCCTTCCCTTCCCCCTATCCCCCTCCACCCCCCGATCTCCCCCATCCCCACCCTCTGTCCATACACATAAATTCCTGTGAACAGGTGTGGGTTGAAAATGTCACCCTGTTGTATGCCTGTAGAGTGAGCTCACGCAGCCTTCACACGCAGGTGGTTGAACGCAAGCAACCCACACAGACAGAGAGGAGCGCTGGGACACACTGAACTGTGAGGGCCAGGCAATTCTCTCTCCCCCCCCCCTTCTTTATTTGGTGGCTGAATGAACAATGAACAACAATAACAACAAAACATATATATATATCTCAGTTTAGTTTTGTTCAAAACTCATGTATGATCACGTTTAAACTTCTAAGTTATGATGACATCCGTCACATATTTAGTATGTACAGGTGTCAGGGCAGGACTTTTATATAAGATTTTTTCTTGCTGTCCTGTTCATCTGTATCTGTGTTGTATTGTGACATGTTTCGAATAAAATACTGTTTAAACCAACAACAAAACAAACAAGAAAATCACAAAACACGAACGTCTTTTGCTGGGAAGGGGGAGAGTAGCTGAATTTGGTGTGTGTGTGTGTGTGTGTGTGTGTGTGTGTGTGTGTGTGTGTGTGTGTGTGTGAATATGTGTGTGATGTGACGGTTACGTGGCTGTATAAAGGGATACGAGCAATCAGTGAATTAAGACCACATCCACGAACAACTAAACCTTGAGGGCGAAACGCCAATAGGTCGCTACACTCACTCACTCAGTGAACTGAGCTGACGACCTTCCCACCCGAACAGACATCCACGACTAAACCTCCCTTAAAACGAAACTTATGTCTCCACCGAACCAAGCCCTCAACAGAAATCTTGGTCTTCATGTCTTTCTGTCCAAAAGAGGTTGTTTAAACTCTCCATCAAGACTCGAACTGAGATGGCTGTGCACTGAGAATCCTTTCCTCCAAGGTGAACAAGGAAGAATCTATTTGTGAATATCCCCCCCAAAAAAAAACCTTACCCCCAAACCCTTCCTCACCACCACCACCACCACCACCCACACACGTAGCATGCGTTGCAATATGCAGGAGATCCTCCCCCACAACCCCAATATCCCTCCCAGGAAAAAAAAAAAAAAATCAAGGAGCTTTTATGTATTTTCCCAGCATGGAACAAGGGGTGTGCAGGTGGGTGAGGGACTGAGGGGACATTGATCTCACATGACCGGAGGACAAAGTCGCAAATCACCTCCCCGTCCCTCCGTCCCCACACCCCTCCCCTCCACCCCGTCACTCCTCCCTCCCAGGCCGTGCATCGCCATTCATTCCGCTTCGACGCTAGTGTAGGAGTAAAGGTGGTTTTTTTGTGTGTGTGTGTTGGGATTTTATTTTTATTTTTATTTTTAATGCAGGTCAGTGCAGGCACAAACGTGACTGTATGCCACAGAAGCCAACGCACACATACACACACACACACACACACACACACATACACGACCTCACGGACAGTTGCCGCGCGCGCTGCGTATGTGTATGTGTGTTGTTGATGGAGAATGGGGCTTTATTAAAATGAATATGAATCAAATAAAAAGAATGATTTTTTTTTTTTAAAGGAGAAGAAATGAAAAGATCCCGTTTATCAATCAAACACCTCAGCCGGCTCTCTGTGAGCGATCAGACCACCCTCACTGCTCCTGCAGGCCCCACGCAAAGCAAGACTGCCCCCCCTCCCCCTCTGCACACACACACACACACACACACACACACACACACAACCCTGGTGCAACAACACGGCACCAGTCTGCACACCCCCGTCCACCCCACCTCACCGGCTTGTCCCTTATCCCTCTCTCCAATCCAACCCCATTCCGTCACCTACCCACCAAACCTTCCACCCACTGAGCTCGATGTACCCACCCTCATTTTTTTTTTTTCTGACTTCGTTCCGTTGCCCTCCAGCCTCCGTCCGTTCATGCAGGCAAGTTTCTTGTTTGGGTTTGAACACACACACACACGCGCGCGCGCACGCACGCACGCACGCACACACACACACACACACGCACGCACACACGCACGCACGCACGCACGCACACACACACACGCACGCACCCACACACACACAAACACACACACACACACGCGCGCGCGCGCGCACACACACACACACACACACACACACACACACACACAACACGTCCAATATCGCTCAAAGCGAAAAGACATTAAATTAAAGACAGAACACAAACACTGTATCTTTGTACACAGATGTCCCCCTCTATTTTTTTTGTTATGATACTGGTGGTGAGGATTTGACAGTCAAATAGTAGTAAGTGGCACACTGGAATAGTGTTGGGGCAAAAAACAACAAGAGAGGCAAGGCCTTAAAGACTCACTTGTGATACACTTAATTAAAATCTAATCGTTAAAATGTGTTTTGTATTTGTTATTATAAAGCTTCGGGTTAAAAGAAAAAGAAAAAAAAAGAAAAAAAAAGTCCTAACGGCAGATTCGAACTCCGCGTGTTCGAGTGAGAAGAAACTGTCTTACCCATTACACTATCGTGGCTCAACTGACGTTCAAAAATATAACATTTAAACATGCTTTTTTTAAAGGGCGATAAATCGATTGCGGTATTCGCAGTGGGCATTCAAAAAATCTTCAAGGGCAAATACTTTTTTAAGTCCGCGGTAAAGGAGACGTGACTATCGCCGCAATCACACTGCAACATTTAGCCGTTTTCTCTGGATCTAGATAGATGTACAAGTTTAGTTAAACCCGGTTGACACGGTCGATTCAATTTCTCTTTTATGTTCATTCTAGTTTTATAGTTTCAAAGTTGATATGAAAATTGAGTATTTTGTTAAACTAATAACATGTAGAGCCAAGTACAAGTACTTCTAAACGTCGTATGAAGTGAAAAGGACTTCATTTTGAGAAAAGCCAAGACTGGAAATTTTTACGTTTCATCAATTCAAGGGTATTAACTCTCATGGTTTATTATTTTTAACTGTGAATTCCGACTGGCTCTGTGGATATTTTTATGGCAGGTTGGGGCATAATCCAGCAAGTGATGAGGCGTTCACAAATCTTTCTCTGAATAAATATTTAACGGTCTCCTTCTCTAACTTTCCATCGCATGTTATCGTGTATTGTCCATTGAATATAGGATTGAACAGGCAGGTCAACAACTTGAAACAAACTGGCGTCGTTCGCGTTCGCGAAGAATATGAGCACGCGCTTTGAGTATGTATAAATATGTGTACGCAATTGATTTTTGCCCATGACCTTCAGAGCTCAGTCATTAGATCTATAAAGTCCACTCGTCGTATTGATTTTTAGTATTTTTCGAAAAAGACCACTTGGGCGAATGAACATAGTGAAAGCCCTGTACACTGAGAGTAAAACAGACAAGCTTTTTATGTATTGAGTATAATTTCAAAATGTAATGTTTAAGATGAGAAAAATCAGTTTAAAGCAAATTAAGTCCCCTAGCATTTATTACAGATTAATTTCCCTTTTTTACTATCTGCACCAAAGACTTGCAAAATAAATATAAATTCCATGCTTAGCAAAAGAAGTTCCTGTTTGAAAATGATAAAATTGACTGCTCTTCTTGACGTGTCAGAATATCAGATTAAAGTGCCAAGTTTAGAGAATTAAAAAAAACACAACAAACAACAACAACAACAACAACAAAAAACAACAGTAAATGCAGTTTGCATATAATTTGGCTTCTTTTATATTTTTTTGTGCCCATCCCAAAGGTGCAATATTATTTTAAACAAGATGACTGGAAAGGACTGAATTTTTCCTATTTTTATGCCTAATTTGGTGTCAACTGACAAAGTATTTGCAGAGAAAATGGCAATGTTAAAGTTTACCACGGACACACAGACAGATACACACACATACACCTTCTGGCGTTGTAAGGTGAAGTCCCAATCCCTGGACAACTTGATCTTATGGGTACCCCCCTCACCCCCAACCGATAGCTGAACTCAACTCTGCCTGCCATCGGTAGGAGAATGAATCATAGCGTTCTTTATTTTTATGTACCCCAGGCCGAATCATGTTGACAAAACCATAATGCGCCTCAGCACGACGCGATAGAGTAGTCCCTCTATATATCCCTCTCTCAGTCTCTCTCCCTGCCAGACAACCTCTCTGTCTCTCTCTGTCTGTCTGTTTGTCTGTATGTGTGTGCCTCTCTCTTTGTGACTGTCTGTCTGTCTGTCACTCTGTGTGTGTTTGTGTGTGTGCGCGCGCGCGCGTGTGTGCCAAACAACCTGTCCCTCTCTCAGGACAAAAGCAAACAAACAATGAAAACACCTTGATCGGATCATATAGCGCATTATACTGCCCGTTCTATGAGGATTCAAGAGTTGTTCGGCACGCCCCCAGCTGATAATAATTACAATATCACGACCACACGCACTGTTCCACAGCCAGTCTCTCTCCCAGACGAGCGGAGATCAAAGTCGTAGTGCGATGGGGACATTAAGTCCCTCTGTGATAAATTATTGCTGTCAATATCAACGCCATCAAGCATAGCCTAAAACGGAACCTGTCTGTCTCTCTCTCTCTCCACACACACACACACACACACACACACACACATATATATACACACACACACACACACACATATATATATATATATATATATATATATATATATATAATGCACAACACACACACATACGAGTGGATGTGCGTGCGTTTGAAGATATACATAACAAATTATATGGAATAGTCCTCAGATACACGCATACACACACACACACACACACACACACACACACACACACAGAGGCACCCCAGCCACCACCTACCAAACACACAAAATCATATGCACACCTGCGCACACGCACGCCAACATACTATACATACAATACGTACACGTATGAACGCATCCATTCATATCAATCATAAACGCATAATGTACGCATGTGCACACAGACATGGTTTCGTTATGCAGGAGGGGGGAAGAGAAGAGGGGGGGGGGAAGAGAAGAGGGGCGGTTAGAAACTGGGACAGGGAAACGGTAAGGGAGGGGGGGGTATAGTACGAGTGAGAAATGGTAGGAAGAGAGAGAGGAGAGGGCGAGAAAGGAGAGGGAGAGAAAGGAGAGGGAGAGAGAGGGGGGAGACAGAGGAGAGAGAGGGAGAGGGAGAGAGTGGAGGAGGAAGAGGAGAGGGAGAGAGAGGAGGAGGGAGAGAGAGGGGGAGGGAGAGAAAGGGAGAAAGAGGGGATGGAGGGAGAGGAGAGGGAGACAGAGGAGAGGGAGAGAGAGAGAGGGAGGGAGAGAGAAAGGGTAGGAGGAGAGAGGAGGAGGGAGAGAGGGGGGAGGAACAAGAGAGGGAGAGAGAGGGGAGGGAGAGAGAGGAGAAGGAGAGAGAGGGGAGGAAGAGATAGGACAGGGAGATAGAGGAGAGTGAGAGGGGAGGGACAGAAAGGAAAGGAGAGAGAGGAAAGGAGAGAGGGGGGAAAGAGAGAGGGGAGAGGGGGAGGGGAGAGGGGGAGGGAGAGAGAGGGGAGGGAGAGAGAGGAAAGGAGAGAGGGGGGGAGACAGAGGAGAGGGAGAGAGAGGAAAGGAGAGAGGGGGGAGAGAGAGGAGAGGGAGAGAGAAGAGAGGGAGAGAGAGGGGGAGGAAGAGAGAGGAGAGGGAGGGAGAGGAGAGGGAGAGAGAGGAGAGGGAATGAGTTTAATTTTTTTTTTTCTATACTGATGTTGTTTTGAAGCAAGGTTTCTGGACATGATTTCCAGGAGTTTCGACCAAGATAGATTGCTATCAATCATCATTCCTCAGATCTTATGATTGACAACGATTTTTTTCGTTAGAAATAAAGAGGCCTGGTGAACTCTCGAGAAAGACACACACACACACAGAAGCAGATACATAGACACGAGGTAGTCTGGGAGATCGACACACACAATCGGAGAGAGGAAGAGACAAAAAGAGGCAGCCAGACAGAAAGACAGACAGACAGAAAGACAGGACTTTAAGACACGCTTGAAGTTGCATCCTTACGTGGGTGTAAATCGTCTCACATTCTCAGCTTCAAACGAAACCTCTAGAGTACGGGCGAGTGTAGGATTCGAACTAGTGATCTAAAAAAAAACAACAACAAAAAAAAACTTTCAGATCAGTGGTTTCCATCCAGTCAGTACGCTCGCTTCAAAAGTGGTCCGAGTTACTTACCATAAGGCCACCATGTACCGTTCCCCCTGACTAAAGACTGAATGACTCAGCCATGGGCAGTTTGTGAATGGATTTTGTCTCGCCACTGGTGGCATCAGCTGGGTGGGTCCGGTCACAGCTGTACAGTGCATTACAAGTAACCTCCCTCCCAGGCACCGTGCGCTGACACTGTGGGATGAAAGGGCTGACTAGTGTTCAGACAGCGGATAGAGTCGTGGCGTTTGTCTGTTATTCTGCTTAAAATTTACTGTGGCATATTTTTGGCATTTATCTTTTCGAATGCCTGTGTGTGTGTGTGTGTGTGTGTGTGTGTGTGTGTGTGTAGTGCGTGTGTGTGTGTGTGTGTGTGGTGTGTGTGTGTGTGTATGTGTGTGTGTGTGGAAGGAGTGAGGGTGCATCCGCGGCCGGGTGTGTGTTTGTTGTTGTTGTTGTTGTTGTTGTGCGTGTACAGTATATATAATAATTTATATATATATATATATATATGTGTGTGTGTGTGTGTGTGTGTGAGAGAGAGAGAGAGAGAGAGAGAGAGAGAGAGAGCATGCGCGTGTGTGTTTAGTGTTATAATGACTCAAGGTGAACATTTCGATGTTGAGAGAGACACAGGTATTGTGGCACCGTGTGGTTGAGGTGACTGACTGTGTGCTGTGCGTGTGTGTGTGTGTGGGTGTGTGTGTGGGGGTGGAACGTGGGTGTGTCGGAGGTGGTTCCGGAACTGTGATTTGTGGTTTAGGTGTCTGTTAAACATGAGTTGTACTGGCAACTGGAGATGCCTCGACACTAAGCTTGGGCTGAACGGGAGGGAGTATCATACCGGAATTTTTGTTTTGTTTGCTTTTGTTCTGTGGGCGCGCTGGTCATTCGGATGAGACGATAAACCGAGGTCCCGTGTGCAGCATGCACTTAGCGCACGTAAAAGAACCCACGGCAACAAGAGGGTTGTTCCTGGCAAAATTCTATAGAAAAATCCACTTCGATAGGGAAAACAAATGAAACTGCACGCAGGAAAAAATACACACAAAAAAAGGGTGGCGCTGTATTATATCAACGCGCTCTCCCTGGGGAGAGCAGCCCGAATTTCACACAGAGAAATCTGCTGTGATAAATAGAAATACAAATACAAATAGCAAATAGTTCTAATGTTGTTTTTTAAAAATGGTTTCTTCCTGTTGTCTCTGTCTGTCTGTCTGTCTGTCTCTCATTCTCTGATTATGTACGCCTCTGTCAGTCAGTCTCTCTCTCTCTGTGCCTGTCTCTCTTAGTTTGTTTCTCTTTCACTCTCAAACTCTCTCTCCCTCTCTCTCTCTCTCTGTCTGTCGCTTACTCACCTGCTCATGTGATTACCATATGTGTGTGTGTGTGTGTGTGTGTGTGTGTGTGTGCGCGTGTGTGTGTTGGCACGTGAGAGAGCGCTATGAAAAATAAGTGTCTGTTCGCTGGGGGCTTGCAGGGGAGGGGAGGGGAGGGGAGGGGAGAGGGTTATGGTGATGAATCATTCAGTGAGTGTACAGAGCAATATCGCACGGCCAAATGTTACGTTCAGAATCCAACACATGCTTGAAATGCAGCCATCATTCTATTCGACATCGGGACGTCATACTTCTGTGGGCGCGCGAGCTCGTGGTGTATGTGTGTGGACCTACACTAGTGCCTGCACACACGTACGCAATTACACATACGGACACACACACACACACACACACACACACACACACACACACACCCCACACACACTTATAGACCAATGCAAATCACTATGAAGTCAACATGAAACGATTGCATCACATGAAAGACACAAGTCTTATTCATCATGGTCGCTTGCACTTACGCCACATAATCACATGATACGGACAGACATGTCCTATCGTAAAATAACCATGGTAGGTGTATCATGCACTCTGTCAAAGGGGTGTGTGGGAGTAGGGGGGTGGGGTGGGGGGTGGGGGGGTTGTGGGGGGGGGGGAGGGCAGAAAGAAAGACATGAACAGAGAGGGGGGGAAAACATGTATTATAAGACAGTACTGGACTGAAACAGACGGACCGACAAACACAGAGAGAGGGAGAGAGAGAGTATCAGTATCAGTATCAGGAGTTCAACGAGGCGTCACTGCGTTCGGACAAATCCATATACACTTACACCACATCTGCCAAGCAGATGCCTGACCAGCAGCGTAACCCAACGCGCTTAGTCAGGCCTTGAGAAAATAATAATAATAATAATAAATAAAATAAAAATAAAATAAAAAACAAAACAAAACAAAAATAAATAAATAAACAAATGAATAAACGAATAAAATAAAAAGAAATAATAGATAAATAAATAAGAGGGAGAGAGAGGATACAGAGACAGAGACAGACATGTGGAAACAACATGCAGAGAAAAAAAATAGAAAGAGAGAGAGAAAGAGAGAGAGGCAGGGAGATAAAGAGAGAGGGAGAGAGAAAGGCAGGGAGAGAGAGAGATTCTCAAACACACACATCCAACACACAAAGACACAGAGAGACAGACAGTCAGACACAGACAGACACACACACACACACACACACACACACACACACACAAACACACACACAGGCAACAACAACAACAAAAATGACACACGCTCCCGATTTAGCCCTGCAGCCAAAGTAACCTGCTGGCTGCGAACAAAAGATCTGTCAGAAGCCACAGAAACAGGAAAGAGATGGGAAGGGGCGAGGGGGGTGGGGGGCAGGGGTGAGGGGGGGGGGGGGGGAACACACTCTTCTCTGTCCACCTGCAGGTCAGTCAGTGGTCAGTCGCTGGTCACTGGCTACTCTCCCTCTCTCTTGTCTCTCTGCCCTCTTGCACGTGCATGCAAAACAGCTTCCCCTGGGCGTGGGCCACGCGCACCTGTCCTCCAAGGCTGAGCCAATCAAAACAATACTTCCTCCTTTCGGTCCACCTCCTCAGTCGTCACCCCCCATCCCCCACCCCGTCCCCACCCCATCTCCCCCTCTCCTGTCTCCCATCAACCTTCACTCACTCTGCCTTTAGCGACGACTGACCATCAGTGGTAAAAGAAAAGAACCCCCTCCCCCCACCACATACACACACACTCCCCCCTCCCTCCCCCCCCCCCCCAAAAAAAAAAAAAGTAAGAGAGAGTGAGAGGAGAGAGAGAGAGAGAGAGAGAGAGAGAGAGAGCATGTGGTCAGTTCTTGTAGCTACCAGCTGAAATTCTGTTTCAAAGACGCATAGTGTATGACAGTTGAGTGGGGTTGGGGGGGGGGGAGGGGGGGGGGGGGGAAGGGGGTGGAGGGAGAGATGCGGTGAGGGATGCTGCTTTGTGTTGTTACAAATCTATTTTTGACTGTGACGACGGACGCGTTACAATAGGATTGAGACTGCTGCTGCTGCGAGTTGGAGGAGAAACACGAGAAGAAGGAAAAGAAGACAGGAAGATGTTGATCATGACAACGTGAAGAAAAAGGAGGAGGAGGAGGAGGAGGAGGTGGAGAAGGAGGAGAAAAGAAGAAAGAAAAAGGAGGAGAAGAAAAGAAGAAAAAGACGCACCTGATAGGTTGTGTGTTATGTCGTATGGTATCGTATCTTAACACATCGTATCGGCTCGCATCTTATCATATCGAAGGATATCGTGTCGTGTCGTATGGTATCGCATTGCATTGTGTGGGTGCGTGTCGTATCATATCATGTCGTATTGTACTGCGTTGTAACAGTAAGATGTAAAAACCGTTTTCATCTTCTGTTGTCTCTGTTTAGCACCCACCTCTCTCTGTCTCTGTCTCTCTTTGTCTCTCTGTCTCTGTCTCTCTCTGTCTCTCTTATGTGTGTGCTATTTGTAATACATGTAGATTAGCAAGGACAGATTGGAAGAATAGGCTATGCCTAAAATCTTAATCCTTGAATAAAAACGTTTTGAGTTCTGAGTTCTGAGTTCTCTCTCTCTCTGTTTTTAATCCAACTCAAGGTTTGGTTTTCCTAAATGTGTGTGTGCAACACGTGCATCCACATGTATACAGGTCTGTGGTTTTACATTAAAACAGTTCTGAGTTCGGAGTTTTCTCTCTCTTTCACTCACTCTCAAGCTTCTCTCACCCCAATGGCAACCAAAGGTATTGAGCAACGCCACCTCTTCCTGCTATACCAATCACTCGTCCTCAGTGTGATCGACTACGGACTTGGGCTAACAACACCATCTCAAAGCAACCTCCTAAAATTAGAAAGAGTTCAAAATGAAGCTATGAGGCTGATCCTTGGAACAACAAAAGACACGCCCACAGAAACCATGCGATACCTGCTTGACCTTCCTTCAGTGCAGGCCAGAAACAAGTTAGAACAGGTTAAGACCTACTTCAAAGCATTAGAAAACCCTCAAAACCCACTGCATGACGCAGTCAAAGAACCAAAAGGCAGCCGTCAAGGACGAGGAAGATCATGGA
>NC_134899.1:21081526-21086526 GCF_041734735.1 Babylonia areolata
ACACGTAAACATAATACAACTCAATTAAAATACATAAACAAATATATGTAGAGAGAGAGAGAGAGAAAGTCAGGCACAGAGAGAGAGAGAGAGAGAGAGAGAGAGAGAGAGAGAGAAAGTCAGGCAGAGAGAGAGAGTGAGAGAGAGAGTCAGACGGAGAGAGTCAGAGAGAGAGAGAGAGAGAGAGAGTCAGACAGAGAGAGAGAGTGAGAGAGAGAGAGAATCAGACAGAGTGAATCACACACACAGAGAGAGAGAGAGAGTCAGACAGAAAGAGAGAGAACGAACGAACGAACGAACGAAATGTTTTATTCAAATAAAGGCCATAGCCCCTTACTGAAGAGGTGTGACACATGTACATTGAAATATAGGAATCATAACAGTCATACTGAACACAACAGTAACATACATTGTATACCATAAATTGCACACAATCAAAGTCTAACTACTACAACAGCAATATACCACACATGTCATATAGTACACTTACAAAATAAACAAACAAAAACAAAAACAACAACAACAACCACAAAACAAATCAGAAAGAGAGAGAGAGAGAGAGAGAGAGAGTCAGACAGAGAGAGAGAGAGAGAGAGAGAGACAAAAAGAGTCAGAGAGAGACACACAGAGAGAGCAAGAAGTGGGGGATGGAAGTGGGAAAGGAACAAAGAAACATCTGGTTTATTGCAGTCGGTATCTTTGAACAGCCTCGAGAAAAACGGACACAAGATTATTTACTACATTTCTATCAGTTTCGTTTGCTTCATTCTCCTTTATTCATTTTTTTTCTTTTCCTCGTATTTTCTTATTGAATGAGTCATTCATTTGTTGGTGTATTTGTTTGTCTGTCCAAATTTCAAACACTACTTATCGAAAGAAACCGTTCACTCGCTTGGCAAAGAATGTATTCATTCCTGTAGGTGTTATCATCTTTGAGGACAGAGGAAAGGGTGGGAAGAGAGGAGATAGGGATGATGAATAGGGTTGGTGAGTGGGAGGGAGGGAGGGGGGGGGTGGGAAGAGAGGAGATAGGGATGATGAATAGGGTTGGTGAGTGGGAGGGAGGGAGGGAGGGGGTGGGAAGAGAGGAGATAGGGTTGGTGAGTGGGAGGGAGGGAGGGGGTGGGAAGAGAGGAGATAGGGTTGGTGAGTGGGAGGGAGGGAGGGAGGGGGTGGGAAGAGAGGAGATAGGGATGGTGAGTGGGAGGGAGGGGGTGGGAAGAGAGGAGATAGGGTTGGTGAGTGGGAGGGAGGGAGTGAGGGGGTGGGAAGAGAGGAGATAGGGATGATGAATTGGGTTGGTGAGTGGAGGGAGAATAGGGTTGGTGAGTGGGAGGGAGGGAGGGAGGGAGGGGGATGGTGAAGAGGGTTGGTGAGAGGAGGGAGGGAGGGAGGGAGGGGGTGGGAAGAGAGGAGATAGGGATGGTGAATAGGGTTGGTGAGTGGGAGGGAGGGAGGGGGTGGGAAGAGAGGAGATAGGGTTGGTGAGTGAGAGGGAGAATAGGGTTGGTGAGTGGGAGGGAGGTATGGAGGGAGTGGGAAGAGAGGAGATAGGGTTGGTGAGAGGGAGGGAGGGAGGGAGGGGGTGGGAAGAGAGGAGATAGGGATGGTGAAGAGGGTTGGTGAGTGGGAGGGAGGGAGGGAGGGGGTGGGAAGAGAGGAGATAGGGATGGTGAAGAGGGTTGGTGAGTGGGAGGGAGGGAGGGAGGGAGGGGGTGGGAAGAGAGGAGATAGGGATGGTGAAGAGGGTTGGTGAGTGGGAGGGAGGGAGGGAGGGAGGGATGGGGTGGGAAGAGAGGAGATAGGGTTGGTGAGTGGGAGGGAGGGAGGGAGGGGGTGGGAAGAGGGGAGATAGGGTTGGTGAGTGGGAGGGAGGGAGGGGGTGGAAGAGAGGAGATAGGGTTGGTGAGAGGGAGGGAGGGAGGGGGTGGGAAGAGAGGAGATAGGGTTGGTGAGTGGGAGGGAGGGGGTGGGAAGAGGGGAGATAGGGTTGGTGAGAGGGAGGGAGGGGGTGGGAAGAGAGGAGATAGGGTTGGTGAGTGGGAGGGAGGGAGGGGGTGGGAAGAGAGGAGATAGGGTTGGTGAGAGGGAGGGAGGGGGTGGGAAGAGAGGAGATAGGGTTGGTGAGAGGGAGGGAGGGGGGTGGGAAGAGAGGAGATAGGGTTGGTGAGTGGAGGGAGGGGGTGGGAAGAGGGGAGATAGGGTTGGTGAGAGGGAGGGAGGGGGTGGGAAGAGGGGAGATAGGGTTGGTGAGAGGGAGGGAGGGGGTGGGAAGAGGGGAGATAGGGTTGGTGAGTGGGAGGGAGGGGGTGGGAAGAGAGGAGATAGGGTTGGTGAGAGGGAGGGAGGGAGGGGAGGGAGGGAGGGGGTGGGAAGAGGGGAGATAGGGATGGTGAGAGGGAGGGAGGGAGGGGGTGGAAAGAGTGGAGATAGGGTTGGTGAGTGGGAGGGAGGGAGGGAGGGGGTGGGAAGAGAGGAGATAGGGTTGGTGAGTGGGAGGGAGGGGGGTGGGAAGAGGGGAGATAGGGTTGGTGAGTGGGAGGGAGGGGGTGGGAAGAGGGGAGATAGGGTTGGTGAGAGGGAGGGAGGGAGGGGGTGGGAAGAGGAGATAGGGTTGGTGAGTGGGAGGGAGGGAGGGGTGGGAAGAGAGGAGATAGGGTTGGTGAGAGGGAGGGAGGGGGTGGGAAGAGGGGAGATAGGGTTGGTGAGAGGGAGGGAGGGGGTGGGAAGAGAGGAGATAGGGTTGGTGAGTGGGAGGGAGGGAGGGGGTGGGAAGAGAGGAGATAGGGTTGGTGAGAGGGAGGGAGGGAGGTGGGAAGAGGGGAGATAGGGTTGGTGAGTGGGAGGGAGGGAGGGAGGGGGTGGGAAGAGAGGAGATAGGGTTGGTGAGTGGGAGGGAGGGGGGTGGGAAGAGGGGAGATAGGGTTGGTGAGTGGGAGGGAGGGAGGGAGGGGGTGGGAAGAGAGGAGATAGGGTTGGTGAGTGGGAGGGAGGGGGGTGGGAAGAGGGGAGATAGGGTTGGTGAGTGGGAGGGAGGGAGGGGTGGGAAGAGAGGAGATAGGGTTGGTGAGAGGGAGGGAGGGGGTGGGAAGAGGGGAGATAGGGTTGGTGAGAGGGAGGGAGGGAGGGGGTGGGAAGAGAGGAGATAGGGTTGGTGAGTGGGAGGGAGGGAGGGGTGGGAAGAGAGGAGATAGGGTTGGTGAGAGGGAGGGAGGGGGTGGGAAGAGGGGAGATAGGGTTGGTGAGAGGGAGGGGGTGGGAAGAGGGGAGATAGGGTTGGTGAGAGGGAGGGAGGGGGTGGGAAGAGGGGAGATAGGGTTGGTGAGAGGGAGGGAGGGAGGGGGTGGGAAGAGAGGAGATAGGGATGGTGATAGGTTGGGAGGAGGGAGGGAGGGAGGGGTGGGAAGAGGGGAGATAGGGTTGGTGAGTGGGAGGGAGGGAGGGGGTGGGAAGAGAGGAGATAGGGATGGTGAAGAGGGTTGGTGAGTGGGAGGGAGGGGGTATTCAGTAGTGGACAGTAAAAAAGCAAACAAACAAACAAAAAAATCCAAACGCCACACACGCACACAGACTCTAGAGAAGTGGGAATCACAAACCTAAAACAACAACAACAACAACAACAACAACAGTACCACTGTCAATTAATACTAAAGACAACGATCAAACTGGCCGCTTCGAACGCGGACACAGCAACGTGAGGACGGCTGTTTGATAATTCAGTCGTTCTGTGTCCCCCCAGGGCCAACCAGAACCCGAAACGCATGTGTTGGCAGCCATTGTGTGTGTGTGTGTGTGTGTGTGTGTGTGTGTGTGTATGTGTGTGTGTGTGTGTGTGTGTGCGGTGAATGCCCCCCTCCGCCCCCCCCCCCCCCCCCCGCTCCCCTATAAAACAGGGTGGGTCTTTGATGTGTCGGTTGATGAAATCACTTGGGAGATGGGGATTTAGTGCTATCGAGCCTTGTTTAATAAACAAACTCTCTGTGTGTGTGTGTGTGTGTGTGTGTGTGTGTGTGTGTGTGTGTGTGTGTGTGTGTGTGTGTGTGTGTGTGTGTGTGTGTGCTCCCTCTCTCTCTCTCTGTGAAAACACATGGGAGAATGGGATTAAGTGTCATTAAGCCTTGTTTAATAAACTCTCTCTCTCTCTCTCTACTTTAGATGTATCTTTCACCATGTTTGTTTCGCTGCCTCCGACTTTCTCCGTCTCTGTCATTTTTGTTTATCTCCATCACCTCATTTATATTTGTGTGCACGCGCGTGTGCGTGCGTGCGTGCGTGCGTGTGTGTATGTGTATGTTTGTGTATGTATGTGTGTGTGTGTGTGTGCATGTGTGTGTGTGTGTGTGTGCGCACGCGCGTGTGTATGTGTTTGCGTGTGTGAATGAGTGAGCGTGTAAATAAATAAATAAATAAATGAATATATATATATATATATATATATATATATATATATATATATATATATATATGTGTGTGTGTGTGTGTGTGTGTGTGTGTGTGTGTGTGTGTGTGTGTGTGTGAAATGTATAAGGGGAACATGGAAAATAATCTACGAGGTTCTCGCGTTCTAGACCTTCAGTATGGTTGGGTTGGGGGGGGGGGGGGGGGAAGAAGGAAAGCAACAACAACGACAAGAACAACAAGCTTGATAGGGAGAAGTAGAATACGAACATGAAGAAGTAAAGAGACTTCGACGATCAGACACCGCCTTGAAGAAGATGGTGATGATGAACAAGAAAGAGAACAAGAACAAGAACAAGAACATTAAGAAAGAAAGAAAATCAGAACTATTTTAACCTTTCGAAGTTTAGAGACCGCCTATTAATTTGCTAAGCCTTACGCGGATGTGATTTTTTTTTTATTATTATTTTTTTTTTACAGCTGGCGGAGGTATGAGGGTGTGGGTCAGATTACGGGTAGTGATGGGGTGTGTGTGTGTGGGTGGGGGGGGGGAACGGGCGGGGAGAGGGGGGGGGAGGGGGCGCTGTTTACCAGGAAGCCTA
>NC_134899.1:21091526-21101526 GCF_041734735.1 Babylonia areolata
CATTGAGGGAAGGACTGGGGGAGGGAGGGAGGGAAGGACTGGGGGAGGCATGGAGGGAAGGACTGGGGGGAGGGAGGGAGGGAAGGACTGGGGGGAGGCATGGAGGGAAGGACTGGGGGGAGGGAGGGAGGGGAAGGACTGGGGGAGGGAGGGAAGGACTGGGGGGAGGGAGGCATAGAGGGAAGGACTGGGGGGAGGGAGGCATAGAGGGAAGGACTGATGGAGGCATGGAGGGAAGGACTGGGGGAGGGAGGCATGGAGGGAAGGACTGGGGGGAGGGAGGTAGGGAACGGACTGGGGGCAGGAAGGGAGGGAAGGACTGGGGGGAGGGAGGGAGGGAAGGACTGGGGGCAGGAAGGGAGGGAAGGACTGGGGGGAGGGAGGGAGGGAAGGACTGGGGGGAGGGAGGGAGGGAAGGACTGGGGGCAGGAAGGGAGGGAAGGACTGGGGGGAGGGAGGGAGGGAAGGACTGGAGGGAGGGAGGGAGGGAAGGACTGGGGGGAGGGAGGGAGGGAAGGACTGGGGGGAGGGAGGGAGGGAAGGACTGGGGGCAGGAAGGGAGGGAAGGACTGGGGGAGGGAGGGAGGGAAGGACTGGGGGCAGGAAGGGAGGGAAGGACTGGAGCATGGAGGGAAGGACTGGGGGGAGGGAGGGAGGGAAGGACTGGGGGGAGGGAGGCATGGAGGGAAGGACTGGGGGAGGCATGGAGGGAAGGACTGGGGGGAGGGAGGGAGGGAAAGGACTGGGGGGAGGGAGGGAGGGAAGGACTGGGGGGAGGGAGGCATGGAGGGAAGGACTGGGGGGAGGGAGGTAGGGAAGGACTGGGGGCAGGAAGGGAGGGAAGGACTGGGGGGAGGGAGGGAGGGAAGGACTGGGGGGAGGGAGGGAGGGAAGGACTGGGGGCAGGAAGGGAGGGAAGGACTGGGGGGAGGGAGGGAGGGAAGGACTGGGGGCAGGAAGGAGAGGGAAGGACTGGGGGGAGGGAGGGAGGGAAGGACTGGGGGCAGGAAGGGAGGGAAGGACTGGGGGGGAGGGAGGGAGGGAAGGACTGGAGGGAGGGAGGGAGGGAAGGACTGGGGGGAGGGAGGGAGGGAAGGACTGGGGGGAGGGAGGGAGGGAAGGACTGGGGGGCAGGAAGGGAGGGAAGGACTGGGGGGGAGGGAGGGAGGGAAGGACTGGGGGCAGGAAGGGAGGGAAGGACTGGAGCATGGAGGGAAGGACTGGGGGGAGGGAGGCATGGAGGGAAGGACTGGGGGAGGGAGGGAGGGAAGGACTGGGGGGAGGGAGGCATGGAGGGAAGGACTGGGGGAGGCATGGAGGGAAGGACTGGGGGAAGGGAGGGAGGGAAGGACTGGGGGGAGGGAGGCATGGAGGGAAGGACTGGGGGAGGGAGGGGAAGGACTGGGGGGAGGGAGGCATGGAGGGAAGGACTGTGGGGGAGGCATGGAGGGAAGGACTGGGGGGAGGGAGGGAGGGAAGGGACTGGGGGGAGGGAGGCATGGAGGGAAGGACTGGGGGAGGCATGGAGGGAAGGACTGGGGGGAGGGAGGCATGGAGGGAAGGACTGGGGTGAGGGAGGGAGGGAAGGACTGGGGGGAGGGAGGCATGGAGGGAAGGACTGGGGGAGGGAGGGAGGGAAGGACTGGGGGGAGGGAGGCATGGAGGGAAGGACTGGGGGAGGCATGGAGGGAAGGACTGGGGGGAGGGAGGGAGGGAAGGACTGGGGGGAGGGAGGCATGGAGGGAAGGACTGGGGGGAGGGAGGGAGGGAAGGACTGGGGGGAGGGAGGGAGGGAGGAAGGACTGGGGGGAGGGAGGCATGGAGGGAAGGACTGGGGGGAGGGAGGCATGGAGGGAAGGACTGGGGGAGGGAGGGAGAGAAGGATTGGGGGGAGGCATGGAGGGAAGGACTGGGGGAGGCATGGAGGGAAGGACTGGGGGGAGGGAGGCATGGAGGGAAGGACTGGGGGGAGGGAGGGAGGGAAGGACTGGGGGAGGGATGGAGGGAAAAAGATGGCCAGGGTCGAAAGGGGCCTGTTTTTTGTTTGGTTTTTGTTATTGTTTTTTCTTTGTTCATTTTTATCGAAAAGTTGTACGATGAGTGTGTTAGAAAAAAAAACACCACAACAAAAAACAACTGACTGATTTGATACACAGGTAAACGAACAAATATAAAATTAAAAAAAAATGTTCGCGTATCCTAATCAATGTCGTCACACATGCAAATTCTGTTGTATTTCATTTCATTTTATCAATGTTAAGGTATCGTTAGATGGTGCGAGACTCATGACAAAGTTTGTTTTGTTTCAGTCATTTTCAGCGTTTTGCTGATGATGTTATTGGACGAACTGATACACAATAAAAGGAAAACACTTGCTCGATTCGCTCTCTTCCAGTTCCGTACCAACCCCCTCACCGCTCCCACCCCACCTCCACAGAGAGAGAGAGAGAGAGAGAGAGAGAGAGGGAGAGAAAGAAAAAGAAAGACAAAGAGAGAGAGAAAGTCAAAGAGAGAGAGAGAGAGAGAGAGAGAGAGAGAGAGAGAGAAAGAGTGAGAGAGAGAGTTCTCATCCCCTCACCTGTGCACAAACACACACTTGACAAATCTGAAGGGGGTCAAATCCACAATGAGAGAGGGAGAGAGAATAAAAAGGAAAAGAAGAAGAAGAAGAAGAAGAAAGAATGAATGAATGAAGGGGTGTGGAGGAAGGGTGGAGAGTTCATCGACCTAAAAGATATTGCCCATGCCATCACTTTCGCTCTCTGCTGATACCAGATACACCGCATCAAGCTTTTTAAACCGCCGAAGAAAAAGGATAACATTGTCATTGCTCGACCTTCTTTCTCTCCCACCCCCCTCCCGGCCCATCCCCCACCTCTCACCCCCTCCTCCCCTAGCCCCTCCACACCCACTACCGCCCCCCCCGCTCCCCACAAACCACACTGCTCACACTGTTGCTGAATCCCTCACCCCTACCCCACTTCCCACCCACCCCTCACACCCCGCCTTTCCTCGCCTTCCCCTCACCCATACCTTCTGTTCCTCCTATCTCACCTCTCCACCCCCACCCCCAACCCCTCCCTAACATTCTTCCACCCCCATCCCCCACACCTCGTCTCGACAAACATCCGGAGTTCCAACTCGCCTCGTCTCCAAATCTGGTCCGAAATCTCAGCAGGAAGAAATAAAATAATAAGTGAATTAAAAAAAAAAAAAAAAAAAAAAAAGAAATAAAAAGAAGTAAGCAAGAAAGAAAGAAAGGAAGGAAATATTTCTTCCTCCTCCTCCCAACAAACACGCTAAACCCCACCTGTAACTCTATCTACCTGCCCATCTCATCTCTTCGCCCCCCTCCATCCCTACTTTTCCCTTTCTTTCTCTGTCTTTCTGTCGGTCGGTTTCTGCTGTGCTGTGCTGTGCTGTGCTCTGTGTGTGTGTGTGTGCGTGTGTGCGCGCGCGCGCATCTTATTGGGATGATACTTCTTGGAGTTTGCCTGTCGAGGCCCGTATGCAAATTACTTCTTGGTTGGTACCAAGGGACCAAATGAACGATAATTTTTCAGCTAAGAAAAAAAGAAAAAAAGAAACAACAACAAAATAAGACATTTACTTCGTCAGTATAACAGCTAAATGTTTTCGTTAGTTTGGGAGTAATGTGGAATAGGCTGCGAGCGTTCGGGAAGAAAGCAGTCTACACACGAATTGCGAAGCGAAAAGTAATACCTTTGGGCATTTCGATTGTCTCTCATTCTGGGCTTGAGCTTTGGACTCTCTCTCTCTCTGTGTGTGTGTGTGTGTGTGTGTGTGTGTGTGTGTGTGTGTGTGTGTGTGTGTGCACGCACGCACGTGCGTGTGGTTGTGGTTGTTGTTCGTGGCGTATTTCCACATCACAAAAGCCCTGTGCGCTCGCTCGGCTGCAACGAACCTCAACAAGAACAAGCACACCCACGTGAACTATACCGGTGTAGTGCCTGGAAATGGCTGCCACAGCTGGTGTCGGCCCAGAGAAAAAAACAAACAACTCCTTTGCAGTTAGTTGTTTCTCCTTCTTCTTCTTCGTCTGCGTTCGTGGGCTGCAACTCCCACGTTCACTCGTATGTACACGAGTGGGCTTTTACGTGTATGGCCGTTTTTACCCCGACATGTAGGCAGCCATACTCCGTTTTCGGGGGGTGGGGGATGCATGCTGGGTATGTTGTTGTTTCTATAACCCACCGAACACTGACATGGATTACAGGATCTTTAACGTGCGTATTTGATCTTTTGTTTGCGTATACACACAAAGGGGGCTCAGGCACTAGCAGGTCTGCACATATGTTGACCTGGGAAATCGGAAAAAATCTCCACCCCTTACCCACCAGGCGCCGTCACCGAGATTCGAACCCGGGACTCTCAGACTGAAAGTCCAACGCTTTAACCATTCAGCTATTGCGCCCGTCGTTAGTTATTTCAGTGCAGGCCATTCTGTTGACTCCACACCATGCCCATATTAACTTCAAGCTCTCTTCCCGATGGAATAATTATAGTTGTGCTCAAAACATGCGTATTATAACATTAGAAAAAATATCTTCTTATCAAGACAAATCTTGACGGGGTCATTTTGGGGCAGAACTATGCATGTTCATGTATACCACTGAAGACGGATGTGGGGGTGGGGGGGAATGCGTGCAATTATCTCCCTTTCTTGGGAGGGACAGGGGTGGGTGGGTGGGGGGAGTCTAGTGGGGCTGGAGGGTCTTGTCCCCTGCCGCCCCCCTCTCTCTCTCTCACGTACACAATCCTTTCCTTCACAATTTTCCACCTGTGTGGTTTCATGCTGAAGGACTTATCCCTACACAGATAAAAAACCAAAATAAAACACAACAGAAGAAAAAAAAAAAAACAACAACAAAACCCAACCAACCAAACAAAAAAACACACACAACCCCCCCCCCTCCCACCCCAAACAAGCAAAAAAACAAAAACAACCAAAACACCAACACCTTCCTGACTGTTTACACTGTCTGCTTTTTGTGTGCCCCAGAGTGCGAACTGACTAGGTGACTGTGTGCTCTGACTGGCAACTGTGGATGTTGTGCATTGTCTGTCGCCTGTCTGACAGGTTGAGGTTAAGGTACTCTTCCACCCGGCGAATCCTGCTCACCTTGCGAAGTTTTCGTCAGAGGACGTTGCACTGTGTACAGGAGAGACAGAGGGGGGGGAGACAGAGAGGGAGAGAGGAGAGAGAGAGGGGGGAGAAGAGGGAGAGAGAGAGGGGGGTAGAGAGAGGGAAAGACGGAGAGAGAGAGCGAGAGGGGGAGGGAGGCAGGGAGAGAGGGAGGGAGGGAGAGAGAGAGGGAGAGAGACAGAGAGGGAGAGAGAGGGAGAGCGAGAGAGAGAGAGAGAGGAGAGAGGGACAACGATAACGATGTTTTATTCAGATGGCCAAAGCCCCATACTGAAGGGGGTCATACAAGAACATAAATAAGGAAAATGACTTGACACGATAAACCAACATCACAAAACAACCAAAAGTAGCTAATACAATACTCAACAACAATCACAAAATAACAATTCGAAGTCTCTTCAATGCCTCATATAAGTATATGGCCAAGTTTTGTCGGGTAAGCTCATGTTTTGACGACATGAGCAGATTAAATCTAAAAGCACAGGGATCTTTATAATATTTAGGTTGAATTAATCTTTGTCTGAGGTCACTCAAAGCAGGGCAACATAGCAAAAAATGCAATTCATCTTCCCTACCCAGGGTGCACAATCGACAGAGAGAGAGAGAGAGAGAGAGAGAGAGAGGTTCCGGATACGGATGATTTATTCATGTATAGGCCATTGCTCCTCATGTAGGGATACACACACATGATCATGTAAGAAAAACAGCAAGAAGTAAGCAGTCATATCATCAAGAACAAACCTAAGTATTCTAAGACATCAGAGAGTAAGACAGAGAGGGAGAGACAGACAGACAGACAGACAGACAGACAGAGAAGGGTATTTTGGTGTGGGGAAGGGTTCTAGTTAAACGAAATCTCGCTCTCACCTACATCATCAATTGGCTGTTGTGGGTTTCTTTCCGATTGGGCTGGGACGGGACCCAGTTTCGGATCTCTCTCTCTCCTCTCTCTCTCTCTCTCTCTCTCCTCTCTCTCTCTCCCTCTCTCTCCTCTCTCTCTCTCTCTCTCTCTCTCTCTCTCTCTCTCTCTGTACCTCAACTGGTCGTTATTCTGCTAAACTTTTAACCTTAAGCACTATTTTTTCCTTTCCATGAAAAAGAAAAAGAAAAAAAAGTTCTGGGTATAGGAGTGGGGGTTTTGGGGGAAGGAAGTCGGCTGGATGTGTATGTGTGTGTATGCGTGTGCGTAGGTGCATGTATGTATAGTATGTATGTATGTATGTGTGCGTGCGTGCGTGTGCGTGTGATTGCGCGCATGGCTATGTGTGTATATGCAGGTGCGAGGGAAAGCGTGTGTGTATGTGTGCAAACGAGAGAAAACGGACAAATAGAGGGACATGCACCAGAGAGAGAGAGAGAGGGGGGGACAGAGAGAGAGATAGAGAAAGAGAGAGACAGAGAAAGAAAAAGACGGAGATTGAGAGAGAGAGAGACAGGGACAGAGAGAGAAGGAGGGGGAGAGACAGTGACACACACACACACACACACACACACACACACACACACAAACACACACACACACACAGAGCATCGCACATTTGGTTGACATATTTGGACAATGTTTATTCCAGTGGGAAGTTCAACAAGTAGAACGAGAGAGAGAGAGAGTGTGTGTAACTGTTTACATTTTACTTGGCCGAATCCAAAACATTGCTTGAATGCTAACTGGTACAGTTGGAGGGGAAAATATGGAATGAACAGATCACAGAGAGAGAGAGACAGACAGACAGACAGACAGACAGACAGAGGGAGAAAGAGATAGAGACAGAGGGAGAAAGAGACAGAGACAGAAAATAAAGATCTGCACACTGATAGCTTGAAGTGAGAAAGTAATTTTGCACAGAGAGCATTATAGAGATGGTGAAAGATGGAACGATGAACAGAGAAAGAGAGGGAAGGAGAGAGAGAAAGAGAGAGATAGCGACAGACAGAGAAACAGACAGACAGACAGAGAGACAGACACAGAAACAGACATCATCATCATCATCAGCTGCCCCATGGCGGTTGCCGTTGGGGCGCTACAGATGACCTGTCAGCCAGTCCTCTCCATCCATCCCTGTCTTTCGCACATTTGACCGCCTCGCTCAGCTTCAGTCCTGTCCATTCTGTGATGTTGTCTTCCCATCTCTTCTTCTGTCTTCCTCTCTTCCTTCCTCCTCGGACTGTTCCCTGGAGCACTGTCTTGGCAAGCCCCTCTCCTCTTGTTACGTGGCCGAACCATTTTAATTTGCGCCTCTTGATGGTGGTGAGAAGATCTTCATAGGGACCAATGGCTTGCCTTATTCTGTTTTTGACTTCCTCATTGGTTATGTGGTCTTTGTAAGAGATGCCAAGCAGTCTTCTGAAGCATCTCATTTCTGAGGCCTGAATCCTCTTCTCTAATTCTGCTGTAAGGGTCCATGTTTCACAAGCATACAGGAGAACTCAGTAGATAAGGGAACGCATGAGTCTTATCTTTGAGCTGAGCTTGACTGCCTTGTCCTTCCAAATGGTGTTCAACTTGGCTAGTGTTGCAGCTGTCATTGCAATTCTGGCTAATACTTCAGAAACAGACAGAGACAGGCAAAAACAGAAAGACATAGAAAAATGGACAGACAATTTCAGTTCCAAGTATCAAAATCGTTCGGACGAATCCATATAAATATATATATATATATATATATATATATATATATATATATATATATATATATATAAGTGTGTGTATATGTGTGTGTGTGTGCGTGTGTGTGTGTGTGTGGTAGATAGATAGATAGTTAGATAAATAGATTCATTTGAACGCCACACCAAATCTGCATAATTAAAAAAAAAAACAACAACAAAAAAACGAATAATAAAGCAGACGTCTGACCTGTGCTCGAACTCAACTCACGGTGACGCCCTGAGAAAACACTGACAAGGGGGATGGGGTGTGGGGGGTCGGGGTGGAGTTGGGGGGGGGGGGGTCGGGGTGGGGTGTGGGGGTCGGGGTGGGGTGTGGGGGGTCGGAGTGGAGTGGGGGGGGGGGGTCGGGGGTGGTGTGGGGGTCGGGGGGGGAGGGGTGTGGAGGTCGGGGTGGAGTGCGGTGTGTCGGCGTGGAGTGTGGGGGGGGTCGGGGTGGAGTGTGGGGGGTCGGAGTCGAGTGTGGGGGGGTCGGGGGTGGAGTGTGGGGGGTCGGAGTGGAGTGTGGGGGGTCAGGGTGGAGTGTGGGGGTCGGGTGGAGTGTGGGGGGTCGGAGTCGAGTGTGGGGGGTCAGGGTGGAGTGTGGGGGGTCAGGGTGGAGTGTGGGGGTCGGGGTGGAGTGTGGGGGGTCAGGGTGGAGTGTGGGGGTCAGGGTGGAGTGTGGGGGATCAGGGTGGAGTGTGGGGGGTCAGGGTGGAGTGTGGGGGTCGGGGTGGAGTGTGGGGGGTCAGGGTGGAGTGTGGGGGTCGGGGTGGAGTGTGAGGGGTCGGGGTGGAGTGTGGGGGGTCGGAGTCGAGTGTTGGGGGTCAGGGTGGAGTGTGGGGGGTCAGGGTGGAGTGTGGGGTCGGGGTGGAGTGTGGGGGGTCAGGGTGGAGTGTGGGGGTCAGGGTGGAGTGTGGGGGATCAGGGTGGAGTGTGGGGGTCAGGGTGGAGTGTGGGGGGTCAGGGTGGAGTGTGGGGGTCAGGGTGGAGTGTGGGGGATCAGGGTGGAGTGTGGGGGGTCAGGGTGGAGTGTGGGGGGTCGGGGTGGAGTGTGGGGGGTCGGAGCGGAGTGTGGGGGGTCGGGTCGGAGTGTGGGGGGTCGGGGTGGAGTGTGGGGGGTCAGGGTGGAGTGTGGGGGGGGTCGGGGTGGAGTGTGGTGTGTCGGGGTGGGGTGTGGGGGGTCGGGGTGGGGGGAGGGGAACTTTCATGTATATTTTGATGACTTGTTTTCAGAATGTTTATTGCAGTAGTTGAAACAACAACAACAACAACAACAACAACAACAACAAAAACTAAAGAAAAAATAAATGAAACAACAACAACAACAACAACAAAATAAAAAGCAATATAAAACACATGAATAAAATGTACACAAATAAAAGCAAAAGAACAATAAATAAACTAATCAACGACAAGAAATTCAGCAAACACCATGCACACAGGGTGGATCCATTTCTTTGTCCTCTCTGCACCCCCCCCCCCCCCCCCCCTCTAAATCAGACCTCCCACATGTTCCACAGTTTTCTTCTTCTTCTCCCCCCACCCCCTCTCTCTCTTCTTCTTCTGATTCTGCTTATTTATCAGTTGTTGTTTTTTCTCAAGGCCTGACTAAGCGCGTTGGGTTACGCTGCTGGTCAGGCATCTGCTTGGCAGATGTGGTGTAGCGTGTATGGATTTGACCGAACGCACTGACGCCTCCTTGAGCTACTGATACTGTTACTGTTTCTGCTGCTGCTGCTGCTGCCCACTACGATTTTACAACGCGTGTGTTTATTTATTTGCTTGTTTCAAATCTAATAATAATAATAATAATAATAAGAAGAAGAAGAAGAAGAAGAAGAAGAAGAAGAAGAAGAAGAAGAAGAAGAAGAAGAGCAACAACAACAAACAACAACAACAACAACAACAACAACAACAAGAATAATAATAATAATAATAATAATAATAATAATAATAATAATCTGATAACCCGCCTGTTTACTTGCTGAATTGTTTCGAAGGGCGGGGTTATTCTGACATGTTTGGGTTTTTTTTTTTTTTTGGTTGTGGTTGTTGTTGTTGCTGCTGCTGCTGTTGCTGTTGCTGTTGTTGCCTGCCCCGGCGACTTGAATTGTTTATTTAGTTTCTGGGGGAGCGGTGAGCTGTCTGTGTGGGGTTCTTTTCTTTGTTTTTTTGCTTCTTCTTTGTTAT
>NC_134899.1:21109026-21114026 GCF_041734735.1 Babylonia areolata
ATGACGTGGGGGTCAGGACTGTGGCCCACGTGCGTTTAGCTGCACGTGTCTGCTCCGCCTTGCCCCTCCTCATCCCACCGACACCCCTATCCCCCCCCCCACACACACCCCTCCCTCCCACACACACCGCAGCAGCAACAGCGCGGGATGTTCCACTAAAAAAAAAAAAAAAAAAAAGGATGAAGACACGCGCACGAACAGAAATCGACTGTAGCATCTGTCTCTCCACAGCGAACTTGGGGGCACTGACAGACACAGACACAGACATAGTCACACACACACACACACACACACACACACACACACACGAATGGGAAGAGAGGGCAAGGAGTGGGTGTTGGGGGGTGGGGGGTGGGGGGGTGGCGGGGGTACCTGGTCAATCCACCACTTGGCGATGCAGCGACACGATGGGCTTGGCCCATGGAGGTCATCCACTCCACCTGCCTACGTATACCTACCTCCCACCCATCCCCCCACCCCCCTCCCACAGCCACCCCCACACGCATGCCACCTTCCGTCGTCCTTTCATTCAACACACGAGGAGTCTTGTGAGACGTGCATTACTGGTGTGGTGTTGGATGGACCAAGGTGCAACATTGAAAAAAAAAAAAAAAAAAAAAAAAAAAAAGAGGGAGAGAGAGAGAGAGAGACTGGAGAGCAGATAGATAGATAGATAGAGAGAGAGAGAGAGAGAGAGAGAGAGAGAGAGAGAGAGAGAGAGAGAGAGAGAATAAGAGTCAGAAACAGAAAATGGGGGACAGAGGGGGACTGAGAGTGAGAGAGAGAGAGAGAGAGAGAGAGAGAGAGAGAGAGAGACAGACAGACAGACAGACAGACAGACAGACAGACAGACAAAGACAGGGAGAGAGAGGGGGGAGGGGGGGGGGGGAGAGAGAGATGTTACCAGTTCTGATGAATACTTTTGCTCACCAGTTTGTCGAAGCTGAATATCAAACTTACAAATAAACAATCACACTATCATGTTAACAATAATGAAGGTAAAAGATTTGAACTTTTTGTAGGTTTTATTCGATTTATAACTATTATCATTTTTCCTTTTATTTTCGGGGAGGGGGGGGGGCGTCCTCTTCCTCTTGCCCTCTCACTCTCTCTCTCTTTCTCTCCCTCCCTCTCTCCTTCTTCTTCTTGTGTGTATGTTCACAGCCGCCATCTTATTTCGTTTGCATTCAGGATGTATCGGGTTAACTCCGCACAGAAGGGCGATATGCCCAGTTCAGGACAATAACTCCACACAGAAGGGCGACATGCCCAGTTCAGGACAATAACTCCACACAGAAGGGCGATATGCCCAGTTCAGGACAATAACTCCACACAGAAGGGCGACACGCCCAGTTCAGGACAATAACTCCGCACAGAAGGGCGACACACCCAGTTCAGGACAATAACTCCACACAGAAGGGCGACATGCGCAGTTCAGGACAATAACTCCACACAGAAGGGCGACACGCCCAGTTCAGGACAATAACTCCACACAGAAGGGCGACACACCCAGTTCAGGACAATAACTCCACACAGAAGGGCGACACACCCAGTTCAGGACAATAACTCCGCACAGAAGGGCGACACGCCCAGTTCAGGACAATAACTCCGCACAGAAGGGCGACACACCCAGTTCAGGACAATAACTCCGCACAGAAGGGCGACACACCCAGTTCAGGACAATAACTCCGCACAGAAGGGCGACATGCCCAGTTCAGGACAATAACTCCGCACAGAAGGGCGACACGCCCAGTTCAGGACAATAACTCCGCACAGAAGGGCGACATGCCCAGTTCAGGACAATAACTCCACACAGAAGGGCGACTTGCCCAGTTCAGGACAATAACTCCGCACAGAAGGGCGACTTGTCCAGTTCAGGACAATAACTCCGCACAGAAGGGCGACACGCCCAGTTCAGGACAATAACTCCACACAGAAGGGCGACATGCGCAGTTCAGGACAATAACTCCGCACAGAAGGGCGACTTGCCCAGTTCAGGACAATAACTCTGCACAGAAGGGCGACTTGCCCAGTTCAGGACAATAACTCCGCACAGAAGGGCAATATTCCCAGTTCAGGACAATAACTCCACACAGAAGGGCGACACACCCAGTTCAGGACAATAACTCCACACAGAAGGGCGACATGCCCAGTTCAGGACAATAACTCCGCACAGAAGGGCGACACGCCCAGTTCAGGACAATAACTCCGCACAGAAGGGCGACACGCCCAGTTCAGGACAATCCAATCACGCTCATACACGTGTCGCCGTCACTGTCAGCTGTGGGAAATATGGAGTGGACAATCGTGTGCGTTTGCCTGGCTGTGTATGATCTGATGACGACCTTCCACCTCCCCCCCACCCCTTCCCCACCGTCCCCAACCGGTCTCTCTCCTTCAGTTCGTCATCTAATTTGCATGGAAAAGATCAAACCAGCCGTTCAACTCATGGTCTAAACTCTGATGCACGGTCACCTATCAATTGAAGAGGACCCAGGTGGTGGTGGTTGGTACATACATTCTAGCCATTACCTGTTATCTTTTTCCGATCCCATGACTTGTGCTGATGTCGTTGGGGCACCAGTGAAGACAACACCATCACTGTCCTCCACCTGTCTCTGTCCTCCACCGCTCTCTTGGATTCTGATGGTTCATACCTGTCCAATTTGGGATATTGCTTTCCCACCTCTTCCTCTATCTTCATCGTCTGCGGCTTCCTTCTTTGACTGTCCCCAGCAGGACGGCCTTTGCAGGTCATGTTGAGCATGAAACATGTCCATGCCACTTAATGTTTCGTTTCCTTACGACTGTGAGGAGGTCATCTTGAGGTCCTGTTCCTTGTTGGATCTTGCTGAGGACCTCTTCATTTGTCACATGATCTCATTTCATTTACCAGGATCTTTCCTTGCATGTCTGCTGAGGGCGTCCAACTTTCGCAGGCATACTGGCAGAGAAGGACTGGCAAGACAAGGAAGCGTAAAGGTGGATTTTGACGCGCAGACTGACGTTCTTGTCTCCACAGATGGTTTGGAGTCTTGCAATCGCAGCTGTTTGTAAAATCCTTACCACGATCTCAGGTTTTGAACCTTCGTCCGATAAGATGAAGCCGTGTTACCTGAATGTCTTCACTGTTTCTGAAGTTGTTCGGTTGACTTTAATGTCTGAAGTGACACCTAGGGTGATGCTGGTCACGAGATTCGTCTCTTCGGCGCTGATCTCCATGCCAAAGGCAGAGGCCACTTTGTCCAGATGTTCAAAGCTGGCCAGTTCATCTTCATTCCCTGCAAGACCACCAACATCATCCGCAAAACCCACATTGGTGATCGTTCTTCTCCCAATGGAAACTGCCTTCATGATCTTCCAAGGCAACTTCTATAATCCTCCCCAGAAAGGCATTGAAGAGGGTTGGTACAGTAGGCATCCCTGACGCACTCCTACTACGGTGTGGAACCAGTCTCACTTTAATGTTACCACTCAGAAGTACAATGCTTGTGGCCTTGTACTGTACAAGTTGTTCGATCACTCGGACAAGGGTGGCATTGATGTTGTACGCCCTCATGGTAAACCACAAAGCGGCATGCTGTCCGTACCCTGTCGAAGGCCTTCTTGAAGTCGGCAAGTACCATAGTCATGACAATCATATAATCATCATCTCCGCTACTATAAATTCAAAATTATGAAAATAAAAGAGCATCAGTAACGACAATCATCAACTCCTCAACCACAAAAAGAGATGTATTTTTCCGATTTTATGTCTTCAACAATTGCAGAATACTGTGCATGCTGCATTGAAGTAAATGTCAATTTGTCCTGAGAAATATCTTCTGTTGTTCCTGTATGCTTACACACACACACACACACACACACACACACACACTATTTTGATTGAAAAACAACAAAACATACATGCCACATACGGAGGTGAGCCTAGGAAAGAGAGGCACAGAGAGACAGACAGACAGACAGGAGTGGACACAGGATGTGAGAGCATCTTGCACGACTGATTTGATGACACCCACACACAGACCACGTCCTAAGCATGTGCGTATGTATGTGTGCGTGCGTGCATGCGAGAGAGCGGGCATGCCTGAGGAGAGCATGTGTGTGTGTGTGTGTGCGTGTATGTGTCTACGTGTATGTGTGCGTGCGTGCGTGAAATGTGTGTATGCGTGCGTGTGTGTTTGCGTGTATGTGAGTGTGTGTATGTGTGTGTGTGTATGTATGTGTGAGCATCGAGGAGGGACAGAAATGCGTGTGTGTGTGTGGGAGTGGGGTGGGGTGGGGTGGGGGGGTACTCGGCCAATTTGCATCGAGAAGGTTCAAGGCTGTGGTCGTTGACTGACGATAGCGCCAGGTGGTGCTGTTATTTTCTGACCACAACCCCCTCCGAAAAACAACACTTTGGTGTCGTTTTTTCCCCCATTCATTTTCTATTAGTGTCTATCATTTTTTTTTTAATTATTATTTTTTTTTTAGTGGCAGCAATCAACTTAGTTCAAACTACAGTAAAAGAGCATCCGGTGTTACTGTTTTTTTATTTAGTCTTTTTGTTGTTGCTTTTTGACTCACTTGTTTAAACAAAGTGAGTCTATGTTTTAACCCGGTGTTCGGTTGTCTGTGTGTGTGTGTGTGTGTGTGTGTGTGTGTGTGTGTGTGTCCGTGTGTCTGTGTGTCCGTGGTAAACTTTAACATTGACATTTTCTCTGCAAATACTTTGTCAGTTGACACCAAATTTGGCATAAAAATAGGAAAAATTCAGTTCTTTCCAGTCATCTTGTTTAAAACAATATTGCACCTCTGGGATGGGCACAAATAAATAAAAAAAGAAGCCTAATTATATGCAAACTGCATTTACTGTTATATTTATATTTTTTTTTGTATTCTCTAAACTTGGCACTTTGACCTCTTATTCTGACACAACAACAAGAGGAGTCATTATTATCATTTTTTGTTCAAACAGGAACTTCTTTTGCTAAGCATGGAAGTTTTATTTATTTTGC
>NC_134899.1:21124026-21126526 GCF_041734735.1 Babylonia areolata
GTGAATGGTGTGGCGTGGCGTGGTGTGTGAATGGTGTGGCGTGGTGTGTGAATGGTGTGGCGTGGTGTGGTGTGTGAATGGTGTGGCGTGGTGTGGTGTGTGAATGGTATAGTGTGGTGTGTGAATGGTGTGGCGTGGCGTGGTGTGTGAATGGTGTGGCGTGGCGTGGTGTGTGAATGGTGTGGCGTGGCGTGGTGTGTGAATGGTGTGGCGTGGTGTGGTAAGGCACTATATTGCATTGCATTGCATAGTATAGAACTGCATTGTATTGCACTGGATTACTTTTGACCTCAACAGATTTGTCTGTGTAGTGGTATCCAGGCTGCTGTGGGCGCATATTTGTTTCGCTGTCAAAGTGGGGGGAGAGGTGTGGCGGCGGGGGGAGGGGGGGGGGTATTCCTACAGAACTTCACTGTCTTACTCAATGGAATAAGGGGGTGAGAAGCGCGCGGGTTAAATGAACACAAAGATAAAGAAAAAGAAAGAGAAGAAACGGCAAGAAAGGGAGAGTGAAGAAAAGGGGTCAGTCAGAAAGACAGAAACGGACGAACAAAAGCGAACACAAGCAAAGCCAGGGAGATTGAAAATAAACGGAAGAAGAAAAAAAGAAAGAAGAAGAAGAAGAAGAAGAAGAAGAAGAAGAAGAAGAAGAAGAAGAAGGAGGAGGAGGAGGAGGAGGAGGAGAAACAGGCGGAAATAACCCCCCCACAAAAAACATTAAGCAGGAAAGAGGGAAGAAATACGACTCGTATGACAGCGACAGAGAGACAGAAAAAAAATGACAGACAACCAGAAAGTAACACACACACACACACACACACACACACACACACACACACACACACACACACTACAAAGAGAGACAGAGACAGAGAGAGAAGAGTAAATAAACAAGAGACAAACTGACCGACAAAGAGAGAGACTGGCGGAGAAAGAAAGGCGCGGGTACAGAAACAAACAAACAAACAGAAGTTAGAAAAGAAAAAAAAAAAAGAAAAAGAAAAAACAGAAGGGGAAGGAAAAAAAGAAACACAGACAAAAGAACACGTGAAATGATGATTCGGAAACTCAACATTTTGACACCCCACGGTGACCCTACAACGAAAGCAAACATCGATTGGAAAAGACAAGCAGCGGTCAATGCTTATTTATGATCACTGTTGTCTTATTTATTTATTTATTTACTACTACTACTACTACTACTACCACCTTTTTATATTATAATTATTATTTATTATTTATTTATGTACGCTTTATTTATTTATTTATTTATTTATTTACGCTTATAGTTGACTTCATCAAGTTTTTGCGCCTTATACATATCATTAGTAATGGTAGTAGTAGTTTTTTTTACTTTTTTTTTTTTTTATCTATTATTTATTCACCTTTTCCTTTTTTTTCTCTCCTCTCTCAAGGCCTGACTGAGCGCGTTGGGTTACGCTGCTGGTCAGGCATCTGCTTGGCAGATGTAGCGTAGCGTATATGGATTTGTCCGAACGCAGTGACGTCTCCTTCAGCTACTGAAAACTGAAAAAAAATGTAGTCTGTTTCTTGCTTAAGAGCATTTAATTGATTTTGTAACCCTATGGGTGTGTCAGACAATAGAATAACATCATCAGCAAATAGCATTAAGAACAATTCTGTTGCGCCAGGTATCATTTGTATTCCATGTCTACCCTGCTTTGATAACTCCACTGCCAATTCATTGTTGAAAAAGGAGAACAGCTGTGGGCTTAGCATACAATCTTGTTTAACCCCTCTTGGACACTGAAAAAAGTCTAAATAAATACCTTTGTCACGAACACATACATGTACAGAATTGTATATGCTTTTAACAGCCACGTAAAACTTTCCATGTACCCCGCTTTTTCTTAGAGTACTCCACAGGATGTTTCTGTTCACAGAATCGAATGCTTTTTTGAAGTCTACGAATGCTACGTATAGCTTAGTCTTACGTAAAAGATATTTTTGGACTAAAGCGTATAAAGTAAATATATGGTCGACAGTACTATAACCTGTTCTAAAGCCCGCCTGTTCCTCTATTTTCTTCTTCTAATTCTGTCCATTTTTTATATTTTTTTAAAATTAATCTTCGATTTAAGATGTGTGTATACATTTACTAATTGTACTTGTCAAAGCTACTCCTCTGTAATTGTCTGGGTTGTTTGTGTCTCACTTTTTATGTATAGGCACAATAATAGATTTTGCCCAGTCCAACGGAAATGTTCCACTTTCAAATAATTTATTAAATAAAGTAACTAGGAATTTCATAACATTACTGTTTGCAATTTTAGCATTTCGCCAATAATATAATCAGGGCAGGGGTCATGAACGCAGTTTCTGAATTTTTCAAATCTTTCTTTTTCGTACGTTCGTTTCTTTGTCCTTGAGAAAGAGAGAGGGAGAGACAGAGACAGAGAGAGAGAGAGAGAGAGAGAGAGAGAGAGAGAGAGAAAGAGAGTGTGTGTTTGTGTTTGTTGTGTGTGCACGTGCGTGTGTG
>NC_134899.1:21131526-21134026 GCF_041734735.1 Babylonia areolata
ACACACAACACACACACACACACAACACACACACACACACACACACAACACACACACACACACACACACAACACAACACACACACACACACACGTCCTCCACCCCATCGACCTTCACATCATTCCCACGTTTCTGCACAATGAAGCATCCACTACCCCCTCCTTCCCCCAACCCTCTCTGCTATAAATATGAGTGTGAGCTTGCCTGCTCACAAGTGTCCGAAGGGGGGAGGTGTCTTCATAAAGAAACACCATCACTGAATAGGACGCTGTCCTGCGGGCCTAGCACTAGCTTGCGTATCTTGTTAATTTAACTCTTGGTGCTGCCGCTACTGCTGCTGCTGCTGCTGCACACACACACACACACACACACACACACACACACACACACACACACACAGAGGAGGGGTGGGGGTTGGTAGACAGAACAAGAGAGACAGACAGACAGACAGAGGGAGGGAGGGAGGGAGGGAGGGAGGGAGACAGGCAGCGAGATGCCCCAGGCACGAGATATTAGGAAACAGGCATAAATAATGGGCATGCTAGTTTCCATTTTCCAATATTGGACCAGCCTCTAATATCTCCACTTTTTTCCCTTCCTTCTTTCCGCCTTTTATCTGTTTTTTCTTCTTTTTATTCCGTAGGTCCATCTTGATTATGTTTTCTTTTACTCTCTCTCTGTCTCTGTCTCTCTCCTGTGTGTGTGTGAGAGAGAGAGAGAGAGAGAGAGAGAGAGAGAAGAGAGTGTGTGTATGTGTGTGAATGTGAGCGCGCGCGCGCGCGCGTGTGTGTGTGTGTGTGCGAGTGTGTAAGTGTATGTGTGTATGTCTGTGTGCACGCTCGCGTGCCTGTGTACAAAAAAAAAGAAAAACGTTTTCATCCACTAATCGCGTTCTTCAGGGTGTAATGAAAAAAACGATTAACTGTAATCCCTCCTTAATTGAAAACCATCGAAGATTAAAAAAAAAAAAAAAAAAAAGGGGGGGTGGGGGGGGGGGGTGGAGGGGGGAGTGGGTTCCGTTTTCAGAGTTCTATCCCCCTGTACCCCTGAACATTCAAAAAGACTGGATTATCTACCCTTTGCACGAGTGGAAGTGAAACGCAAGGGAGCGTTGTATCAAGCTTAAAGCCGATGGTACAGATTAAAAACAAAACAAAAACACACCCAGAAGTATAGCGTGCGTCCTGGTATTAATGTAAACTGCGCTGTTAACCATGTCCAAAAACCGATCGTATGGTGGGGGAGTGGGGGGGGGGGGGGGGCGGAGGGGGCGGGGAGGTGGGGGGGGGGGGGGGCAGTGTGTGTGTGTGTGTGGGGGGGGGGGGGGCATCTTAAAGTCTTTTAGGCAGGAAGAGGAAGTGCAGTGGTGCCAGGACACGTTGAGAATAACCAACAGTTCGCAACAGTGCCCAAGATCGATTGTTTAAACGTCTTGCAATTGATTTGGGGTTCCCGCGGGGATAACAACCCCTGGGAAAGTAGGGAGGTGTGTGTGTGTGGGGGGGGGGGGGGGGGGGGGGGGGGGGGGGGGGGGGGGGCAGGGGGGCGAGGAAGCAAGCTGTCTCACACTTCACTGTCACCACCAGAACCAGAAGCAGATTTTCATTTCCTGGATAAGTGCCCTTTGGACAACAAGGAAAATCTTTTGGGATTCTTCTTCTTGAAGAAGTTCATTCATGTCTGGAAAAACAAATTTTACATCTGGACATCTTATGACAGACACATAAAAAAAAAATCTGAAACAGATATTGGAACTCACTTATGGTACAGACGTATATATCTTACTTTAAATTAAAAAAAAGCAATCTCTAGGCCTTTCTGGGATTAAAAACAACAACAACAACAACAATGACAAACAAACAAACAAAAACAACTGAGAATATTTACACATATTGTTATAGTTGTTTCATATTGCAGAGAACTGTTCTTACAAATCTAATACACTACTACTAAACGTAAATTTAAAACAACCACCATACATAATACACACACACACACACACACACACACACACACACATATATATATATATATATATATATATGCTTTTGTTGCTGTTGCTGTCGTTGTTGTTGCTAACCGCAGCAGAGCAAGTCAAATCAACACGAAGCTGTCTGGTATGGTTCAGTCACTTCATTCTCCATCCCCAGTTCATGCACTTCAGTCAGTTCCAGACAAGATACAACAATACTGTAAAAAAAAAAAAAAAAAAAAAAAAAAGAAGAAAAAAAAGAAATTGGATTGTTGGACATATTTGCTGATGAAGAAAAATTCTTTCAAAGACAGCAACTGTCCTGATTCTTTTTTTTGCAGCAACCAATTTTGTGCTGTTGTTGTTTGTTATTTGTTTGTTATGTCACCTGATGTGGCTGCTTATTCCGCGTGGAATCTTGTCGTTCGGAGCTTATATGCGGAGAGGGACGGTTGTGGTGGAAGGAGGTGGGGGTGGGGGTTGGGGCGGAGGGGAAGGGAGGGGAGGGGGCGGGGCACTCACAGACTG
>NC_134899.1:21146526-21171526 GCF_041734735.1 Babylonia areolata
GAGGTGGTGGAATGGTGGTGGGGGGACGGGGGGAGGAGAGGAGGAGGATGGAGGCAGAGGAGAAGATGGAGGTAAGGGAGAGGCCATAAAGGAATAGGGTCAGCTAAAAAAGAACACCAAATTAGAGACTGACAGTAGGGGAGGATGGGGGTGGTGGTGAGAGAGAGAGACTGAAGGGTTGAGGGGTAGCAGAACGCAGAGACGGGACAGACAGACAGACTGAGAGAGACACAGAGAGAGGGGGGGAAAGGGGGCGGAGGGGGACGGGGGGGTGGAGCGGGGGCGGGAGAGTAGGACGGACAAAAACTGGGAGAATTAATCAATGAATTAAGTCTATTTTCTGAGGGGAAAAGGGAAAAACAGATTCAAAAAGGGAAACGACAGAAAATACGAAGAAAAGCAATATACAGAGAGAGAGAGAGAGAGAGAGAGAGAGAGACTGAGGGAGAGGGGGAGACAGAGAGAGGGGGAGAGAGCGAGGAGAAAGGGAGACCGAGGAAGACAGACAGAGGGAGAGAGAGAGGGAGACAGACAGACAGACAGAAACACAGACAGACAGGAAGGGTGGGGGGGGGGGGGGGGGAGGCAGGGAATGGAAGGGGTGGGGGAGGGGGGGGGGGGGGGGAGAGGAAACACTTCAAGAGCGGGGAAAGACACACAAGCAGACAGACCGAACCGAACGGACAGAGACAGAGAGAGAAGGACAGGTAAGTGAAGTACAGGGACAGGGCGACAGACAGACAGACAGACATATAACAAAAAAATATATATATATATACATAGACAGAATTCCGTGATGCTAGCAGCTCTGACACGGGAGGATGCTGTTGTTGTTGTTGTTCCTTCACAGAACCACACACACACACGTACACAGATCTCTCCTGACACTTGTGTACACTTACACTCTCGCGCATTCACAAACGCACTCAAAAGCACAGACCCACACATCCACACAAACACACACGCACAGAGGCTGCCACTGACTGGCCGCAAGAAGGATGGGAAAAGATCTCTGATGCCAAAAAACGTGACGTCTAGTGTGTTGCTCAGTCTATTGTATTTGGAAAGGCCCACAGAGACTCTGTTCCGTTTTGAAGAAATTTGCGCAATGTTGGTTTGGAAATGATGCCGATATTTGTTTGATTTGCAAAGCATCGTGCTCTACCTTTCATGTTAGCCTTGCGGCCGCTCCCTCTCTCTGCTTTTATTTCTTTGAGGCGATCGATGGTGTGATGGGCTTGTACCTGTTCTTTTTGGTATTCTTTGATTTTTCTGAGGATTTCCGATTTTCCTAGATGTAGGCCGCTCGTTGGTGTTGCGTTACCAGCAAGTCTGTCAGCTCGCTCATTTCCCTTGACACCTGCATGTCCCGGGCAGTATGACCATGTGAGTTTTTTAATCTGGAAGTTGCGCATTGCCTTATGCCACTCTGGGCTTCCCATTCCGTTTTCAATTTTCTGTATGAGGTTCATTGAGTCGGTTAGATCATGGCATGTTGGTTTCCGGGCGTATGGATGGACGATAGCCACTGGAGGGCATGTGTCGCAGCTTCAACTTCCATCGTTAGGCTGGAGGTTGTGACTTTGTAGGCAGCATTCTCTTCCCTAACTGTTTTTCCATTTTGTTTCGCAGTGAATCCCCAACCGGATTGGTCTTTGGTGACTGAGCCATCTGTGTATATGATGATGTCCTCTTCTTTACTGTTTTCTTCTATGAGTAGTTTCACTTCCGCATCAGTTTTGCCCTCTGGCCATTCCCGACAATGTCTTCCTAGAGTGGGTGAAATGGCTGTGTTGAATAGATGGTTGAGGTTTTCGGGGTTTTTCTCCCATTCTTTTGTTTCTTTCAGGTCTTGTAGTCGGCATACTAGCTGGATTGTGTCTTCTGCTTTCCCCATCCTTGATCTTCCTCGTCCTAGGCGGCTGCCTTTTGGTTCTTTGACTGCGTCATGCAGTGGGTTTTGAGGGTTTTCTAATGCTTTGCACACGGGACTTCGGTTTATCATCTCATCAGAATGACTAGCGTCCAGACCACCACTCAAGGTCTAGTGGAGAGGGGGAGAAAATATCGGCGGCTGAGCCGTGATTCGAACCAGCGCGCTCAGATTCTCTCGCTTCCTATGCGGACGCGTTACCTCTATGCTATCACTCCTAGACAGAGTTACAGGCAGAAAAATAGACAGGTAAAGGGTCTGGGAGATCAGGGAAGTGGGATGCCATGGGGTGGGGTGGGGGGTGGGGGTGGGTGGGGACTGGAGGGAGGGTGAAGCAGTGAGGTTGGCGGGGTGGTGGAGGGGCGGTGGAGGAAGGGGGGGAGGGGGACTAAAGAAGGGAGGGGAAGAAGACCCAGACCCAGACCCAGGAAAAGGAAAGCAGCCGGCCGGCTGTCTTGGCTGGTGCTGTCTGTACCTGTCTGAAACAAGAAACACACACACTCTCTCTGTGTCTGTCTGTCTGTCTCTCTGTGTCTATCTCTGTCTCTCTCTCACTCTCTCTCTCTCTGTCTCTCTCCCTCACTCTCTCCCTCTCTCTCTGTCTCTCTCTCACTCTGTGTCTCTCTCACTCTCTCACTCACTCTCTGTCTCTCATTCTCTCTCTAATTCTCTCTCTCTCTCTTTCTCTCTCTCTCTCACCACTCACAGCAGCTATAGCCAGCCCCCAAGGGGGGAATAAGTGTGACAGAAAAGGGGGAGCTTAGTCCTCTCTCCACCCCCCACAACCCACCTCCAGCCATCTCCAACCATGACAAATCCCACTTGCCGTCAATCACATCAACACGGTCTTCCCCAACAAGCACTAACACCCCCCCCCCCCCCGCGCCCCCCCCCCCCCCGACCGCCCCCCCACTCCGTCTCTCTTCTTCTTCTTCTGCCATTTTCTCCAATCCACCCCCCCCCCCTCCCCCCACTCTACGCCCCCTGCCCCTGTTGTCACACCTGCATTAAACCTCATCTTGCATTGCAGGATCCCGTTTTGGGGTTGTTGTTTTTTTTGGGGGGTTGAGGAGGGGGGGGTTGAGGGGGGAGGGGGTAGGGGGGGGGGGTTTGGGAGTTTGTTTTGATAAGTGTGTGTGTGTGTGTGTCTGTCTGTCTGTGGAAAGATGTGTGTCTTGAACATGATGGGTCGCTTGTAATACTTTCTTGCGTTTTCTGTCTTGTTCATTGTCTTGTTCCGCCGCCCGCCCCCCCGCCCCCCCCCCCATCCCCCCTTTTTTTTTCGAAATCTGTTTCTTCCCACTGGACTGAGCTTTGTTGTGGTTCAGTCATCAACGTCAACAACTGAAGGATGTGTGTGGGTGGGTGTTTACAAAGAGGGGGGAGGGGAAGGACAGACAGACACACACACACACACACACACACACACACACACACAGAATAAATCTGCTTCCCGTCAATCAGACCTCCCCCTTCCCCCACAATCGCTCATCCTTCCCCTCCCCCCCCCCCCCCCAACCCCCCCCCTACACAACCCACCTTCTTCCTTCGCCTCCCTCCACCGCCTCTCTCTCCCCCCCCCACCCCCCCTCCTCCTCCTCCTTCTTCTCCCTCCCAGGGTCGTGTTCTCTTGCTCTCGGTTGATTCGGATGAAGTTTTTCATACTTTCTTCCTTCCTTCCTTTCTTTCTTCCTTTTCCCTCTTTTCTTTTGGGGGGTGGGGGGTGGGGGTGGGGGCGGTGGGGGGCGGGGGGGGAAGCTGAAACCGCATCCCCGTTTATAGCTGCTCTTTCTTTTCTTTTCTTTTTCTGTTTTCGTTTTTGATATTTCTTATTTCCTTTCTCTATGCTTTTTTTTTTTAATTTTTTTTTTTTTACCTCACCTGATATTGTTGAATGTTTGTACTTTCTGAAACCCTTCCTTCCTTCCTTTCTTCTTGTTGTTGATGATGAAACTGTATTCCCATCCCCTGTCTCTCTCTTTCTTTCTATCTTCCTTTCTTTTATTCTTTTTCTGCTGTCCTTTCCCTTTCTTTCATGAAACCGCACTCCGATTCTTCGACCATCTTTTCTTTACTTCTTTTTTTTTCCCTTTCTTTCATCGTTCTTTTCTTCTTTTCTGTTTCATATATATATATATATCCACCCCGCCATTTGTTCGTTCCACTTGCTATTGTTCAGTCCAAACGATGTAACTGGAAACTGAGCAACACGCTTACGTTTTCTCCTTTTGTTGTTGTTGTAGTTGTTGTTTTCCTCTCAGTGGGAACAAACCGCAGTTGTTCCTTTGTCTTCTGAACACCGCAGCATACATTTTGGATTGATCAGGCTGCTGATCCGTTTGTTTGTGTGTTGTACGGAGGCGCAAGCATTGAGTGGAGTTGGGTAAAGGTGTGTTGTGTCGTGTTGTCTTGTTTTGCGTTGGGTTGTTTTGTGTTGTTGTGTTGGGCGGTTGGGTTGTGTTCTTTTGTGTTGGGTTGTGTGTTGTTGTTGTGTGTGTGTTGTGTTGGGTTGGGCTGGGATGTGTTGTGTTCTTTTGTGTTGGGTTGTGTGTTTGTTGTGTGTGTTGTGGTACGGTGTGGTGTGGTGTGGTGTGTTGTGTTGTGTGTTGTGATTCCAGATTCCAAAACACTATTCTCACTCATGTTTTCTTCTTCTTCTGTTTTTTGTAACGGTTTTATCGACTTAAGAATTGACCCAGTTTACTTTTTGTTTTTACCCCTTTAACGATCTCACCATGCTCTTCTTCTGTTCAAACTGGAAAGTTCATGATCACGTGGTCTCACTTCGCCCACCCCCTATCCTCCCTTCTCCTCCTCCTCCTCCTCCCCATCCACCCCTCCTCCTCCCCCTCCGCCTCCTACACTCTCTCCGGTGTACTTGTCGCTGTGAAATGCCATTGTCATTGTTCTGTTTTGTTTTACACCACCATCGTAATTCACTCCCTCATCGTTGGACGTATACTGTCTGTCTGTCTGTCTCAGTGTCTCACTCTCTGACTCTTCTCTTCGTCTGTTTCAACGCACACACACACACACAGCGCGCACGCACACACACACACACACAGCGCGCACGCACACACACACACACACACACACACAAACTCTCTCTCGACACACACACACATACACATTGACACATCCTCTCCTTCTCATACACTCACACGCGCATACATAGACAGATATACACACAGACACAAGCACACACAGACACACAAACACACAGACACACACACACACACACAGCGCGCACGCACACACACACACGCACACACACATACACACACACACAAACATCTAATATCACTTCAAGTGGAAAGACGTTAAACTGAAGACAACAACACACACAAACTCTCTCTCACACACACACATACACAATGACACATCCTCTCCTTCTCATACACTCACACGCGCATACATAGACAGATATACACACAGATACAAGCACACACAGACACACACAGACACACACACACACGCACACAAATCACCCCACACCCCCCTCCACACACACACACACACACTTTCTCTCTGCCGCCCTCCCCCCCCTACACCCCACCCACTCACCCACCTACACACACGTCACACTACACTGCACCACACCGCGCCCACACAGGCTGTCGACAGAGGAAACAACAAGCAGGTCACTGACACCAGCCGCCCTATTGATCAGTGCAGCAGTGAAGCACGTGACACTCGTGACACAGCCACCAAAAAATTCGGTGCTGCGTTCGCAGTGTGGTGGGTGGGCTTTTTGTTATGTTTTAAAAAAAAGTTAGCTTATTTTGGAACATGTCACAATTCAAGACAGCAGTTACAGATGAACAGGACAAGACTTGTCTTCAGTTTCTTCAGTTTTTGAGAGATGCATGCGTGTGCATGACTGATGTGAAAGCGCTTAGATTTGTCTCGGCACAAGATTTCAGCGCTATATAAATACTATCATTTATTGTTATCATTACAAGAAGATCTTAAATTCAAAGTCCTGTCCTGGTACCTGTACATACCAAACATGTGACGGATGACATCGTAGCTAGAAGGTTTTTTTAAACGTGATCATACATGAATTTTCACGAAGCCAAGCTGAGATGTAATTATAAAGAAACTGTGTTGTGTATGTGTCGGATTCGCCCCCCCCCCCCCCCACCCCCACCCCACCCTTTTTTTCTTCTTCGTATACGTCCGATGTTAAGAACAACTACAACAAAAACGTGCTCCTCCTAACCGTCAACACCCTTCTCTCACCCCTCCCTACTCCCCCGCCCCCTAAAAGAAAGCCCACCAAAAAAACAAAAAACAACAACAACAACCAAACATGCCAAACATGTGTTTTTCTTCTATTAGGCCAATTACTTTGGTGATAATAAATTTAATCTCATGTTAATATTGATGTTAGCATTATTTTACTATATTATGTACTGTTTGTTTATTTGTTTTATTTCATTATTTCATTACTTACTGTTTATGAATGTTATTTGATACAAGTCATAATATGGTTCATAAGCCGTCATGATAAAATTGAAGTGCAACGTTGTGAGCACAGTATAAGCTTTAAGCTTGTTGATGCTGTTTTGTCATTCATTGCATTGTAATCATGTGTATTGTTGAATAATTAAAGACTATTTAAAGCAAAACCCAACACACAACTGAGAGGGCTTGTTCCTGGACAGTCGTGCCCATCAATGTCCATTCCCTTCCGGCATGTATGCACCGAGCGTTGATGCATCTTTTCTATGTTGGTTTAAACAGTTATTTTATTTGGAACATGTCACAATACAACACAGATATCGATGAACAGGACAACAAGAAAATCTTATATAAAGTCCCTGTCCTGACACATGTACATAATGAATATGTGACGGATGTCATCATAACTAGAAGACGTGAACATACATGAGTTTTGAACAAAACTAAGCTGAGATATAAATAAAGTGAAGAAAATGAATAATAAACGAGTGGTGGAGGAAGAAGTCGACAGAGAGAGAACGAGAAGCATCAACGCTGGGGCACAAGCACAGCAAGACTGAACTTGGCCGACAAACAAAGCGGCGAAGGCCAACCGGTCAACTTTTATATGTTTCCCTCTTTCTCTTCCGTCTTTTCTTCTCTTCCTTGAAATGTTTGACAAATGTATGTCTTAAACACAAAACAGCTGGTCTGGCCACAGCAATGCTTTTAGGTATTTGTACAGGCAACCATGAATTATGTAACATGTTCGTGTGTCCCTCACGGGGTTTTCTGGAGATAATCACGTCTTGTCCTTGTCTTTGCCTTGTGAAACTCCCGATTCCTCTGTAAATCATAATATGCTCACGCACCCCCCCCCCCCCCACCCCCACCCCCCACCCCATTCCTATGCCTCGACCTCTCTGCTCACCCATCCCTCAACACACCGTCACTCCCCCCTCGCCCCCCCTTTTCCTATACCTCGTCCTCTGCTCACTCATCCCTCAACACACCGTCACTCCCCCCTCGCCCCCCCCCCCCTTTTTCCTATACCTCGTCCTCTGCCCACCCATCCCTCAACACACCGTCACTCCCCCCTCTCCCCCCTCGCCCCCCCCTTTCCTATACCTCGTCCTCTGCTCACCCATCCCTCAACACACCGTCACTCCCCCCTCGCCCACCACCCCCACCCCCACCCCATCCCCTTTCCTATACCTCGTCCTCTGCTCACCCATTCCTCAACACACCGTCACTTCCCCCCCGCCCCCTCGCCCCCCCCCCATCCCCTTTCCCATACCTCGTCCTCTGCCCACCCATCCTTCAACACTCCCCCCTCGCCCCCTCGCCCCCCCCCCACCCCCACCCCCATCCCCTTTCCTATACCTCGTCCTCTGCTCACTCATCCCTCAACACACCGTCACTCCCCCCTCGCCCACCACCCCCACCCCCCTTTCCCTTTTACTCCAACCTCTCTTTCGCACTTCTTTAATAAAACACTACCACCACCAACAACAACACGCACGCAAACATCGCCCACAGCCACAAAGAAGAGCAATTAGCAAGGACGGGGTGGGGGAAGTTAGAAAATGAAGGGGAGGAAAGAAGGAAGAAAGAAAGAAAGGGAAAGAACCATGATGAAAAACAGAAAGAAAAGAATAAGAAAGAATAAGAAAGGAAGAAAGAAAGAAAAACATGACCGAGAGGAGGAAAAAAAAAGAAGCAATGTAAACAGAATAGTTAAAAAAAATAGATGAATAAATAAATGAATAAACAAATAAATAGATTACTAGATTAATTAATAATTATTTTAATACTCTTAATACAAATCAAATAAGCCGCAATGGGGGGGGGGGGAGGGGGGGGGGGGCGGGGGGGGATATCAACTGAATGGAAGATATATTTTGCCTCTGAACAAGACATCTGTTTGCACATACCATTCAAAAGAGTGTCCATACGAACATTAATAAATTAGCCTAGGAATCTTCTTCTTAAGTCAACATACAATGGGCAAGTATAAATAAGATGGTATTCATCCTCGCTAACATTTTTACAAGGTGGACAAAATCTTGCCTCAGGGTTCTCACAAGAGAGAGAGAGAGACAGACAGATAGAGAGACAGAGAGACAGAGAGACACAGCGGAGTGGGGAAGGGGAGGGGGGAAAGAGTGAGAGAGGAGAGGATGGGGGTGGGTGAAAGACATAGCATTTGACAGTGATTTTCCCTAGAGCTTCCTGAAAATGCTTTCGTTTCTTAGACTCCTGAGCACAAAAATCAAACACACGTGAAAACGCGCGCACACAAACCGCACGCAAACATTCACACACACACACACACACACACACACACACACACACACACACACACACAAATCAAAGCACGCACACGCATCAACGCACACACACACACACAACACACACACTAACACACACATTAACACACAATAACACACACCAACACACACGATTTCAAGAAAAAGAAAAGCATATAGAAAAATAATGATTCCCAGAATAAAATTTCAGAAAATCAACACCCTGAATCGAAAACAACAACAACAACAACAACAACAAAAAAAAGAAAAAAAAAAGAAAAGAAAATCAATAGCCAGAGGAAGAGATATTAATGTCCAGAGAAAATGAGCAAAGCGCACGACACCGACACGGCAAACCTTGAAAGTAACAAAACAAAACAAAAACAAAAAACAAAAAACAAAAAAACAACAACAAAAAAACACCCATCTGATTGGACATTGCTAGGTCATGGCATCACCATGTAATACAATAACCAATACTACGGGCACACAGTTCAAAGCAGGGTTACATTGACAAGGTGATGCAAACACATGTCATAGCCTGCTGTAGTCTGATGATAATAAAGTATTATTGAACAGAGAGAGAGAAAAAAAAAAAGTAATGCAGTTCAAAGTGGTGCGTTGAACTTCTGCCGACCCCTTTAACTGACTCATGTCCTTGTGTTTGGTGAATTTTCCTTTATAGATTCTTCGCGCAAGTCGATGTTTTCAGACTGGTCGGCATAGCTGATCGCCATGAAACAAATTCAAAGTTGTCACACTGGTGACATAACATGAAATGGAAAATTGAAGAACAATTCACACACACACACACACACACACACACACACACACACACACACACGCACGATTTTTTTTTTCAAGAAGAACAAAAGAAGAGATAATGTTTCCTGAGACTTTCTAAATCCAACACAAACAGCAACAACAATTCCATCTATGACCACATCTCCCACAAACCTCTGTAGACTGGTTCCTGCCAGCGAATCGACTTCATTAACTCAGGAGACTTTCTGAAGCAAATCTTTGCGGGAATTTTTTTTTTTTTTTCACACTTTTCAATACCAAAAGTAAGTTTTGTGTTTCAATACAAAAAAAGCATTCAAGAAGGAGAAAAAAAACCAACCCACAACAACCCGGATTTTCTCGACAAAATCCCATCTTTTACCAGTTATGTGACCTAAAAAATAAAAAAATAAAAATTAAAACATTGCACGTGATATACTATCTCCTTTCTGGTGAGAGACAATTAGTCACAGGCACACGAACCCAAGAAAAGGTCACATTGGACAGCTCCCGTCATCAACAGTCACACACACGCGAAACAAAACAAAACAAACAAAAAAATGAAAGAAAAATGTGTGTGTGTGTGTGTGTGTGTGTGTGTGTGTGTGTGTGTGTGTGTGTGTGTGTGTTATTGTTGTTGTTATTGTTACTATTATTAAGTGCGTTGGTATTGCTGTTATGTGTGTATGTGTGTGTCTTTCTTACTTAAAAAAAAAACAAAACGTAAGTGATATTAGACGAAAATATGTGTGTGTGTGTGTGTGTGTGTGTGTGTGTGTGTGTGTGTGTGTGTGTGTGTGTGTGCGCGTGTGTGTGTGTGTGCGTGTCACGGTGTGTATGTGTGTGTGTGTGTGTGTGTGTGTGTGTGTGTGTGTGTGTGTGTAAGAGAGCGAGAGATAGAGACGTGCGTGTTGGAGAGAGAGAGTGGTGTGCGTGTGGGGGAGACAGAGGGAGAGAGAGAGAGAGACAGATAGAGATAGTGTGTGTGTGTGTGACGTGCATGGTGGAGAGAGAAAGAGAGACAGACAGACAGAGAGAGACAGACAGACAGAGAGAGAGAGAGAGAGAGTGTGTGTGTGTGTGTGTGTGTGTGTGTGTGTGTGTGTGTGTGTGTGTGGTGTGCGTGTGGGGTAGACAGAGAGAAAAAAGAAAGAAAAATCTCTGTGTGTGTGTGTGTGTGTGTGTGTGTTTGTGTGTGACGTGCGTGCTGGAGAGAGAGAGAGAGACACAGAGAGAGACAGAGACAGAGTGTGTGTGTGTGGTGTGCGTGTGGGGGAGACAGAGAGAGAGAGAAAGAGAGAGAGAAAAAAAAAAGAGAGGGAAAGTGTGTGCGTGCGTGTGTGTGTGTGTGTGTGTGTGATGTGCGTGTTGGGGAGAGAGAGAAAGAGAGAGAGAGAGAGAGAGAGAGAGAGAAAGTGTGTGTGTGCGTGTGTGTGTGTGCGTGACGTGCGTGTTGGAGAGAGAGAGAGAGAGGGGGGAGAAAGAGAGAGACAGAGAAAGAGTAAGAGAGTGTGTGTGGTGTGCGTGTGGGGAAGACAGAGAGAGACAGAGAAAAAAAAAGAGAGAAAGTGTGTGTATGTGAGTGTGTGTGTGTGTGTGTGGAAAAAAAAGAACATTTGACTGTGTGGATTGCCGCATGGCGACAGTTCAACGCCAGGTCATGTGGGTAATAACTATATAATGCAGCAGGGAACAGACTGGATCGGTGAACTTTGCCCACCCAATAACTGTTGTTGTTTTTTTCCTCCTCCTTTTTTTTTTTTCTTTTTTCTGTTCTTTCTTTCTTCTTTTTCTTTTTTTTTTCTCTCTACGTAATTCTGTCTGGAGTGTTCATCTTCGCTGATTCCGGAAACTTCTGTTTTCTTCCTTTCTTTCTTTCTCTCTTTCTTTCTTTCTTTCTTTCTTTCTGTCTGTCTGTCTGTCTGTCTTTCAGCTTTCTTGTTCTTTTCTTATATTTTACCTCTCCTTCACACACACACACACACACAGATTTTTCTTTCTTTTTTCTCTCTGTCTACCCCACACGCACACCACACACACACACACACACACACACTCTCTCTCTCTCTCTGTCTGTCTCTCTCTGTCTGTCTGTCTCTCTCTCTCCACCATGCACGTCACACACACACACACACACACTATCTCTATCTGTCTCTCTCTCTCTCTCCCTCTGTCTCCCCCACACGCACACCACGCACTGCCCATTTGTTTGATTTGCTCTCTCTCATTCACTGCCTCTCTGTCTCTGTCTCTCTCTCTGTATGTAACTTCTTTCGTACTTTTTTCATTTCAATCTTTTTCTCTCCTTCCTCTTCTACTTTTTCTTTCGTTCTTAAAAAAACAACAACAACAACTCATTTCTTCATACACGTGTTCGTTGAGTTCAGACAATGTCTGTACTCTTCTTTCTTTCTATATTTCTTTCTTTCAAATGCCGTTTATTTCTGTTTGTTTATCTGAAGGAACGAATAACTTCTGGTAAGTTTTTTTTTTTTTAAATCAATTTTCCAATTTGGTAACACATGGATGTTTAACTCTCTCCATACGAACGGCGAAAGAATCGACGTTAACAGCGTTTCACCCCAATCACCATCATCAAAATATTGCAAGCGGAACGCTCTTATACTGAAGAGGTGAATGTTGACAAAGAATACCACAGTTCTGACGACGGAAGCTAAAGGTTGGGTCATTCAGACACACCCACTGGACATCCGAGGGGTCTGTGTAGAGGAGAAGAGAGGACTGGCCGTACTGAGTGAGTTAACGTAAATAAATACATGGGAAGGGGAGCGGGAACGATATGGAAAAAACACGAGAAAAAAAAAAAAAGAAAGAAAGAAAGAAACATACAAACGTAGTATTTTTGTGAAATTGGGATGGGAGGGGGAACGATATGGACAAAACACAACATATAAAATAACAACAACAACAACAACAAAAATCCACGTAAATCATTAGAAATATTCATTTTAGAAAAGAAATATCCATTTCACCCAAAAATGTACCATTTGCACAGACTTCAATGCACATACTTCTTTCACCAACATTACTTGCCTTCAGTTTCACTTCTGCGCATGCCAAACAACGTTTTTCTATCTGCATATACAAACAGCAGACCATTCACAATTTGCACATTATTTCTCATATTCATACTTTTATAATCTGCTTATTGGAAAACAACAACAACAACAACAACAAACAAACAAAAAACAAAAAAGCAACAACAACAAAAAAACCCAACAACAAACAAACAAAAAACAAAAACAACAACAACAACAAACAAGCATGATTCTATATATCGTTTCCTATTAAAGGTCAATAAGACAACCATTTTGTCTTGAAGCTGTATTATATTGTTCACAAACAACTCTGGTAAGGTTCTTGTATCATATTTCAATCTCCAGTTTATAAAAGAGTTTTTCTTTTCGTTTTCTTCCCCCCCCCCCCTCCTTTTTTTTCCATTATTTACCTCCCCCTCTCTTATCTTTCTCCTTTTCTTTCTTCTGCCTTGTTGACACTTTGCACCACACTGGAAGAAAGGAAGCAAAGCATAGTAATGCTTTCCAATAAACACATGGGACCTCATATGTTTTAAATCATTCCATATAAACAGGAATACAATATGGAGTGGTACACCAATATACACAGCCATGATAATCATACCTTATGTATACACACACAGATACACACACACACACACACACGCGCGTTCACATACAAATACACATGCATCAATATTGTGCGCTTTTATATTTCGCCATAATTTGTTATGAGTTATTCTATTCAGGAAGTTTAACATATGGACACCCTTTTCTGTTAAAGACCGTGTTTGAAATTTCTACTGAATGCACATATCTTTCTACTTTTCCCCCCAAAAAGTAATGCTATACACATGGTCTAGTCTTATCAGTTCTGGATTTTATTTTGTCTTATTTGTTTTTGTTTTTGTTGTTGTTTGTTTGTAGTTGTTTTTGTTTTCTTCTTTTTTTCTCCTTCGTCCGTTCTAATATTTATTTCCTTTCTTTTTTTCTTTTTTTTTTGCGAGTGAGGGGTGGGAGGTTTTCGTCATTCATATTCCCCATCTCTCTCTCTCTCTCTCTCTCTCTCTCTCTCTCTCTCTCTCTCTCTCTCTCTCTCTCTCTGTGCCGCTGCCTCTCTCTCTCTCCCGCCTCACTCATTCATCCACAGACATGACTACTGCTACTACAAGTACTACGACGACGACTACAACACACACGCAAACACACACGCACGCACGCGCGCAGTGCAAGCACACATAAACGGAATGTCGTGATATACAAGATGGGAGAGGGGGTAATTCAAGCCAGCCTATTATCCAGCTGGTCTCGCGGAAAAATGGCCCCTGACATTCAACATTGCAGTTTTTGTTGATATAGCTTTCACAGCGGGGTGATGCAGCTTTTAAACAAAGAGCACACACACACACACACACACACACACACACAATTTTCTGGCTAACTATTTAATGTGCTGTTTTGGAACGGTATAATCATATCGTGAAGAGTGGACAACGGCAGTTTTTTCCCCGAATTTAAAAAAAGTGGGACAAAAATTCACCCGACAATGATAGTAGTCTGTCGGGTGGCAAATGGTAACACTTACAGCGGCGTGGGGAAGGGGGTGGTGGTGATTTTTCAAGGTGATTTTCTTGTGTGGTGTTGTGTAATAAATCATAATTTACCTCATAATTTACCTGTCTGCCATGTTTAAATTACGGTATAAATGCAGGGGGAGGGTAAATATAGGCCATGTTACCTTCTTTGGGCCCTATAAATGACTTTTGGGGGGTATATGTCCTTGGAACGGCACCACATCAAAATATTTCATGACACAGTTAATTTCGTGATGTCTACAGAAAGGAATCAGAGCGACCTATTCCATGAATGACTTTAAAAATTGGAACAAAACCGCAAATAGCTTGTCGCGTGATCAAACACTTCCCGTGAACTGAAGACGCTCAAACGCCAGTACCCTGGCTAGCCATTGGATGAAGGATTTCTTTATCAGCGTGAGGTTGCTGCTGACATAATTAGGAGAGAGAGAGAGAGAGAGTGTGTGTGTGAGGGAGAGGATGGTGCGATACCCGTGCAGTCTCTAAGCACTTGGCACCACCAGAACACTGGCATTATCATTAAAACACAGCGACAAGATTAATTTGCTTCACTCTCCCCACTACCCCCCCCCCTCCTCCCCCCTTCCCCCCCCCTCCCCCGCTCCCCTTCCATCTCTGTGCCCATATCTTCGTTTTGCCACTGCTTCATTTCATGCAGTGTCCTTCCAGCACCGTGATTTCATCTGAAAGGTTGTATCACCTTATTACCTACATCTTTTCTTTCATTGTTGTTGATAAATGCACAAGATTAAACCGCCCCATAACTTCGCATTACAAATAATAATAATAATAATAAGAAGAAGAAGAAGAAGAATGAATGAATGAATAGATAAATTCCTCTCTTCTTTCTCTTTACCTTTCTTCAGTTCAACACACAAAACACAGCACGGCACAGTACAGCAGAGTTTAAACACCATGTTGAAATGCTACGCAACGCATCGCCACACAAAGCCACAGAATGCAATGCAACATAACGCAACATAACACAACGCAACCCTACGCAACACAACACAGGAAAATAATGATCACAACAGTGAAAACGCTTTACAACACAACCCCTGATTTCCTTCCAACCCATTCAACACTGAAAAGTGCACGTGCACAATACTCGTGCGTGCTCCACATTCCAAAGTATCGTGCAGGTAATTAAAGTGCATGGATGCATGACTGGAGAGTGGGCGGCTTGGACGTGTGGGAGAGAGGGTGGGAGAAGGGAAGTGTGTGTGTGTGTATGTGTGTGTGGAGGAGGGGGGTGGGGGTCGATATAAGAGTTCTCAGTCAAAGAACTGGCCACCACCAGAACACTGGCGGTATTAACACGGGCCGCAGCAACAAGACCGAGTTTGGTCTCACATCCCCCGTTCTCTCTCTCTCTCTCTCTCTCTCTCTCTCTCTCTCACAGACACACACACACACTCTCTCTCTCTCTCTCTCTCTCTGTGATTAAAGTGCCCAAAGTGTCTCTCTGATGTAGAGTTTCGTCACTGCTGGATAACATCGGCACATTCTCTTGGTGTTGGCCTAATTATTTTTTTTCTGCCCCATCATCTGCACTGTTTCAGTGGCATTACTCCCACGCCGCTCATTTAGATTTCCCCATACACGGCCACACCTGGGTTCGTCCGTCGCAGTTCCAGCGTCGGCAGTCCACAGGGAACAATCGATGTTAGGTCGCCAGGAGGCCACACATCAGAGGAGACCCTGCACTGCACTGAGTCACTTCGGTGGTGTTCAGTGGTGCCTGTTCTGATTTTACGTACTTAGGACACCACCTACTAAGCCCCCTACTAACGACAATAACGGCTTAGTCGCGGAGCCAGACTGAGTGAGCGTCCCTCTCAGAGTGGAGACCGCCACCGCGTCCCTCAAACAACAGCCCCCCACGAATCTGCCGATACTGACGACATTGACAGGACTCACCCCAGGCACAGAAGTGGAGGGGTATCGAAACTGAGGTCACCATGAGAGTAGGGCATGAAAGGCCACAGACTTTGAGACTATTTTATTTATACTGATGACGATGAAGGAGGAGGATGACGATGATGATGACAATGTTGCTATGGAGGTCCATTTTGGTTTGGGACTGCGTGACAAGGCTGTACTCTACGCTTCCTGTCATAATGATATCCCGGCGTTAACCAGGCCCGAGAGATATAGACATTTGCAGTGTTGGTCAGGTAATTAGAGCAACACACCCAAAGACGCATCCTTGAAGTGGATGACACTCGACTGTGTGGTCCCAGTCTCCCCATTTAAGCCCACAGCACACTTAACTCTGGGTAGGAGCCGGCCACGGGCCGAAAAACCCACCTCCGCTGGGATTCGAACCCGCGTCCTCCCAGCCGTCAGTCCGCGACGCTAACCACTTCGCCAAGGCGGCTGGTTGGCCTAATTCTTATCTTTTGAGGGCTGAATAAAAATTAGGAGAAATAAAAGGCTGATACACAGGTTCCACCACCCCTTCTCTGTCTGTCTGTCTCAAAATGTGAAAGGGTAATGGATGGGAATGTAAGAGTACAGGCAGCTGGGCAAGGGGTATGGAGAGGGCTGCATGTTGTGTGTTTATTAACAAATAATGAGGCCAGGAGATGAAATGATTAACATTTGTTAATTTCCAGTTGAAAACCCACCGAGGCAACCATGTGTTTGTTTGTTCTGTATTGTCCATGTGTTCTTTGTGGCTTGTTCAGGATTAAAGAGGCTATGCCAGTCTTGAATAAAAGCTAATTTGTGTGCATATTTCTTCTGTCTTTGCTGCTGTGTGCACATGTCAAATGTTTGGTATAAAGACAGGCCCGGCGCTTCCTTTATTTGAGGAAGTGTCTGGGTTTGTTCCAGTGTACCTTTTATTTACCTGTGTGCTAGCTAAATCGGTAGCGTAAGCAGCACTGACTTGAAGTTGTGTACCTTGTGAATGGAGAGAGTTACCACTCTTTGTTATTTGCATGTTGTGTGGTTAATGGTCAGAGGGACAACGCCACAATAGGATCGTCGACACGGTATGCACAGGGATCTGGTTTGTGAAGCCCAACCCGTTTCCTTTCTTTCTGTTGCTATTGGCAGTCTTCCCACCTTACCGTTCTTTTGTGCTCCACCATCCACACGGTTCAGGTGGGCATTACCTCCACATGCCACCCACCCCGAGCATCCCAAACACGGCCACAACCAGCGCAGTTCCACTTCGTTCACGACAGTTCCCCCAGACCGGGGAGCTATCGATGTTAGGTCACCTGGGAAGCCACACAACAAGAGACCCTGCATTTCTGCGGAGTCACATGGGTGGTGTTCTGTAAGAGTGCCTGTTCTCATTCAACACACGCAGGGCACCATGTATAGTAAGCCGCCTCCTTCACCACTTCCTCTCTCTGCCCCCACTCCTTCATCATCACTGACTGACAATCGCTGTTTACTGAGTGAACCAGCCTCTCCATTTCTGATTGAGGTTCGAACCCAGGCCCTCAATGTCACGTCAGTCCATTGCGATAACCGCTTCGCCACAGTAGATTCGTATGGGTGGCGTTTGCTGGTAAAGGATGCTAGGCGAAGAAGGTGGTAGAATGGTTAAGACGCTTTTCTTCCAATACATTGCCCGTGAGGGGGGAGGAGGGGGGGGCCGGGGGGGGCAGGGTTTGATAATTCCCGGTTTCGCTCTGTCTCCCAAGTTTGACTGGAACATCAAACAAAGCGTCTAGTCATTCGGATGAGACGACAAACCGAGGTCCCGTGTGCAGCACGCACTTGGCGCACTGAAAAACAACAACAACCCATGGCCACAGAAGTGTTGTCCTCTGGTAAAATTACAAGGAAGAAAACCACGCTGGCAGGCACACAGCTATGTATGCATGCAGTCAAGGCCCGACTTGAGCGATGGGTTGTGCTGCTGACAGGTATCTAGTGTGTAGCGTATATGGATTTGCCCGAACGCAGTGACGCCTCCTCGAGAAACTGAAACTGATAGAATGGAGAGGTGCTGCATTTGTCCCAGTTCTAGGCAAATTTGTTGCTGCTGTCACGAAGGATTGTTCCAGTTTATCCCAACGTAAGATGCGGCGGGGGGGAGTGGGGGGGCGGTACTGGGGGGGGCGGGGTATACTGGGGGGAGTGGGGGATACTGGGGGGTACTGGGGGATACTGGGGGAAGTGGGGGGTACTGGGGGAGTGGGGGTACAGGGGGCGGGGGTACTGGGGGAGTGTGGGTACTGGGGGCCGGGGGGTACTGGGGAAGTGTGGGTACAGGGGGCCGGGGTACTGGGGGAGTGGGGGATACTGGGGGGGGGAGTGGGGGTACAGGGGGCGGGGGTACTGGGGGAGTGGGGGATACTGGGGGGAGTGGGGGATACTGGGGGGGGGGGAGTGGGGGTACAGGGGGCGGGGGTACTGGGAGAGTGTGGGTACTGGGGGCCGGGGGTACTGGGGAAGTGGGGGGTACTGGGGAAGTGTGGGTACTGGGGGCCGGGGGTACTGGGAGAGTGTGGGTACTGGGGGCCGGGGATACTGGGGAAGTGGGGGGTACTGGGGAAGTGGGGGGTACTGGGGAAGTGGGGGTACTGGGGGCCGGGGGGAGTGGGGTACGGGGACAGGGGGTACTGGGGGAATGGGGGCGGGGACTACTGGGGGCAGCAAGGGGGTCACTCGGGGGTGGCGAGGGGGAAGGGGGGGGGGGAAGTGGGGGTGTCCAGAGTTCATTTCGCTGAGGATGTTCCCCCCCCCCCTCCAACCACAGCTCCGTTTCGTTCAGTTTGTATGTTCCTCTCTCAGAAAACTGACCGACCACGGGCGGGGTATATGAGTACCGTGCATGCATGCGCATGGCTGATTGTGGACGTGGCTATCAGTGACCAAAACAGACAGAAACAGAGAGACAACAGATCCTTAGAGAGGAGACAGACTCTCTCTCTCATATATATATATATATATATATATATATATATATATATATATATATATCACCAGTACGCATACTCACAAACATGCACACCCACCCAATTCCTCTCACATGCACACAAAATATGCTTGGCTGCGCTTCCGCCTGCACCCCCATGCCCCCCCCCCCCCGCCCCCCCACCACTACCACCACCTTTACTACCATACATCATTATCACCATGGACAGTGTTACAAATAATGATAAAATGATAATAATACTCGTAATAGTAATATGGATAAATATTTTACACTTTTCAAAACACATGATATTATATAATGACATGCATGGTTTACGTGCCATGGACAGTGTTACAAATAATGATAAAATGGTAAAAATAATCATAATAGTAATATGGATAAATATTTTACATTTTCAAAACACATGATATTATATAATGACATGCATTGTTTACGTGCCATGGCCAGTGTTACAAATAATGATAAAATGGTAAAAATAATCATAACAGTAATATGGATAAATATTTTACATTTTCAAAACACATATGCATGACATGCATGGTTTACTTGCTGTTGTTGTTGTTTTCTTACACTGCACAGCGCATGGTTGAACAAACAAAAAAAGTATGAGGTATGCTTAATATCTTACTCACAGAAACACCCCCCCTCTCTCTCTCTCTCTCTAAATGGTGCAAATCCAACTGTATGACACTTCATCCCCAAAAAACAAAGAGTATGATTATCACGTCAAGACAAAAGCACCAAGAAAATCCCCTTGTTCTCACCCTGAATGTCGATGATACCTCCATAGATCAAGTTCGCGAGCACCGCGTCTTGGGAGTCATAATTGATGAAGAACTGAAATGGCAAGCTCACATTGATTCTGTCTGTAAAAGGTTGGCACGCAGTCTGTTCTTACTCAATCAGCTCAGACCTTACATAAACAGTGAAGCTCGCAAAATGTTCTTCCACGCTCACTGTCTTTCTCACGTCAACTATGCATCTGCTGTCTGGAGCTGTGCTGCAGATGTTCATCTTAAGAAACTAAATTCTCTCCACAAGAGAGCAGCCAGATTAATTCTACCAGATCACTCACTGTCAACGTTAGAAAAGCAAGCCAGATTAAATATCCTTCCACTTCAAAACCAGCTAGAATTCAACAAAGCATTACTCATGTACAAAACACACAATAACTTGGCACCGCAATATCTCCAACACCTGCTCACACGAGCTTCATGCCGATACGGCTCTAATAAATACATTTTGCCACGTACCCGAATTGATTTGTTCAAAACTAGTTTTGCATTTTCGGGTGCATCCCTGTGGAACTCCCTTCCTTTGCACATACAAACGGGCAGTTCTCTTCCTATTTTCAAATCAAGTCTACATAAACATCTTCACCCCTTCCAACAGTAAATAACTCTGATCTTTAAATTACTGTACACAGTAACAAAGGGGTCAGTTATGTCTTTTTTTTTTTTTTGTATCAGTCATTTATGCTGTTGTTGTTCCTCCCTTGCTTTCTCATTTCATCGTGTTTTGTTTTGCTCTCTCTCTCTCTCTCTCTCTCTCTCTCTCTCTCTTTTCCTTTTCTCTCGTTCTGTTTCTTATGCATGCATAATCTATTCATTTCGTTCTATCATTATCGTGACAAGTGTTCAAGTAATATTGGTGATGGTGGTAGTCACTGTAGTATGCTGCACTTGCCACACATAGATTTCAGAGACAGTAACAATACACATCTTCTCTGTGACTCACTGTCCTATCCATCTGTGAATCTTAGTGTATGGGGGAGTGAGGGGGTGCTGTCAGTGTGTGTGCGCGCGTGTGTGTGTATGTATGTGTGTGCGCTCGCACGCGAGCGTCAGTGTGTGTATGCATGTGTGTGCACGGATGTGGGTGTGTGTGGAGGGCCGGGGGGGTGTTTTCTTCATTATGTATACAGTTCTGCATGAAAACCTTTTCCTTTCATTTATGTGTGTGCTATTTGTAATAGATGTAGATTAGCAAGGACAGATTGGAAGAATAGGCAATGCCTAAAATCTTAATCCTTGAATAAAAACGTTTTGAGTTCTGAGTTCTGAGTTCTCTCTCTCTCATCCCCCCAACTGCATGTCGACAGACAACACGCTGTTGATGTCGCAACAACCTCAGTCCCAGATCCACTCCCCCAACCATCACCACCACCACCACCACCACCTCCCAGCCCCCCTCCCCCTGCCTCCTACCAACTCCCCCCTTCCCCACTCCTACGTAGGGCAGTACAAGAAGACAGATCTGGACACGTCAAACAGCAACAACTTATCGGATTTTGACAAACCCCAGCTGATGGGCGACTACCTCACCATCCTCCTTGTCCTCCTCTCCACCCCCACCCCCCCAACTCCCCCATCCCCGACCCCCCAACCCTTACCTCCAGCCACTTCTCATTCCCCCCCCCCTCACCCCGTCACCCATCGCCCCACCCCTCACCCATCACGGCCCATGCATCAAGTCAATAATAAATCTGCCCACAAGTCAAGTAGGAGGGAGAGAAGAAGTGGTGAGTGCGTGCGTGCGTGTGTGTGTATGCGTGCGTGCGCGCGCGAGTATGTGTGTGTGTGAGTGAGTGGGGGAGGGGGGGGGAGGTAGAGGGAGGGAGGAGGGAGGGAGGGGGGAGGGGGGGTTAGGGATGTGGGGGAGGGGCAGGATGAAGGCTTAAAGCCCCAGGGTGACAGGTCAGTGCCTGGCAAGTCGGATTTACGGATGAAACATTGACGCGCCATGCCGCCCCGTGTCGTTGGTCGGTCCAGGCCGGTGGTAAAGCTCCCGTCATCACTCAGTGACGTTTTAATCCCTTTCCTGTGACGTGATCGATCGCAGCGGAGTTCTTCTGCAACAACTCTCCACCCCACCCTCCCCTCCGCCAACCTCCTACCAACTCCCACTCCCCTCTCCCCATTCCCCAGCACAATTGCACACACACACACACACACACACACACACCATGTCATCATTATCATCATTATGATCATCTTAAACCAACCATCCTTTCCCGGATTAATGTTCGGGTTGCAGTTTACAGTGAAAGTTACTCCGCATCATCTACAAAAAAACAAAGAAACAAAGAAACAAAACAAAACAAAACAAAAAGAAAAACAAAGGCACAAAACAAATTGCAATGCACGAGGCAATGTAACCAGTATCGGAATCTGTTCCGCTGATAGATGAATGAACGGAGTTATCATGTGATGGACAGTCTGTTGGTTGCTACCATTTTTCTTCAAGTAAAAAAAAACAAACCCATTGTTTTCTTTCAATATTTGCTTTCACCATTTTCATTCGTTTATCCTAATGTTTTGTGTTATGCAATGAAAGTATTTTGACACATTCACCCATGTCATATGGACCTCATGGCCAATGACATTAAAGTGTCAAAGTGTCAAAGCATCAAGCGTCTCTTCTCTCTCTCTCTCTCTCTCTCTCCACCTTCAGTCCTGGATGTAAAACAAAAGCATGTTTTTGCTTAATTTACTTCTCCATTAAAGAGAATTCTTTTTCGCTCCTTATCAATCAACTGATTGATTGATTTATTCATTCATTCATTCGTTCGCTCATCCATTCAAATACCACCTTTCGTTCATGCATTTACACACACACACACACACACACACACACACACACACACACACACACACACACACACACACACACACACTCACATATCACCAACAACACAACCACCACCACCACTACCAACTCCGCCGGCTCCCACACCCGCTCCCGCCCCCCCCCCCCCCCTCCCGCCCCCTTACTTATCCTCCCATCCCCCACTCTACATCAATCAGCTATGATCAGTGACATGTCATCGCCATAGCTCACTGTTCCCCGTAACCGTTGATGGTGATGATGATGATGGTGGTGGTGGTGGTGGTGGTAGTTACGATGATGATGACGTAGCTGTTGTTTCAAGCCCACAGACATTGTGTTATGGGTCAAAGTAAATGGGGGAAAAAAAAGAAAGAAAGAAAAAAAAAAACACAAAAAAAACACCACCATCAATACAGCTCCGTCCGTTCATTTCAAATCAGTTCTTGATACTCCATACACACCACACCCACAATTAAGAGAATTACACAAATGATTTTTTTTTAAAGAAAAAATGACAGACACTCCAATCAGAGTAAAAAGATGATAAGTGTAGAAGAAACTCCACACGCGTCCTTGGGAAACATTGATGAAGTAGATATATATATATATAATGTGTGTGTGTGTGTGTGTGTGTGTGTGTGTGTGTGTGTGTCTGTGTGTCTCTGTGTGTGTAAACTTAATGACTGTTCCATTAACATTCATCTAACTAGGAGTATTTGCACAACTGAATTACCATTAAGAATAACTAAAACAATGGGGGGTGGGGGGAGTGTGGGGGGGGGGAGAGAACATATGAAAGGTGCTTAATCAACATAAAGTGTTGTACGTTTACACTGGTTCCAGTTTGAAGGTGTCAGAGCGTGCGGGCTGAGCCATATGCGAGACACGCAGAAAGTCCGCCTACCTCATTACTAATCAAAAAACTATTTTTGATACATTGTCGATATATATCAAGACTCCATCACCTCAATGCAAATCATTTGTGACTCATTCAAACCTGGTTACAACCCCGCGCGTCGCACCCCCCCCCCCCCCCACACACACACACACACATCACACACATACACACATATCGTTACATCGCATCACCCCCTTTTCACCCCAACGACTCCAGGCAGAAACAAGCAAACTAATTCTGATCAGCCAGTCTCCGAAGAAGACTGCGACTGAGAAATACGACCTGAATTTAAAGATTATACAATACTGGAAAGCTGAATAGCTGGCTTAACACACAAATGATGTTTTGTTTTATAGTCTGCAAGGTGGATATGCCGTTCCTAACGTAAACGCTTTTGAAAAAAAAAAAAAAAAAAAAAAAAAAAAACCGCGGGAGAAAAGGAGAAATGTGAATGATTGGTCACGGTGAATCTACATCTTATCATCGTGCATTGATCTTTCGTTTTATTTTCTAATTTTCGAACTGACCCACACAACCCTGGCCTTGCTTTCACACCAAGAGACATACCAACAAGTGAAACAGCAAAACGCCGGGACACTCCGTGTATGATCAATAAAAACAAAGCAGTACATCCTCTGTCAACGAAAACACACCTACTTCTCGAAGAAAAACCAATGCTGCTGGCCCCACGGAAAAGAAAGCATCAATATTTTTTTTCCCAGCAGAGTCTGTCACTGAAGACAGTTCCCGGATATTTATCGGCAGAAAACAAACCACGCTTCCTGTCAATGAATACGTGCAACGTTTGTGTTCAGATCTCCAGAAATCGAATTGAAAGATCTCGTGTTGTGGAAACAAACATTAAGACGAGTTTATAACTTTCTCGTGAGGGATTTGAGAGAGAGAGAGAAAAAAAAAGAGAACGATTCAGGTAGTTCGCACTGAAGAAAACGAAAACGAAACTATTTCCACATGTAGGTGAAAAGGAAAACAACAACAACAACGACAACAACAACAACAGCAACAACAATCATCGACTTTCACATAATATATCTCTTACCAAGGAACACAACTGCTCGAAACTGACTGCGTACGTGCGCACACAGCCACATACACATTCGACAAACCACTCGAAGATTCTTTTATTAATGTGGTGTTGTTTTTTTTGCGTTATGTTGTGGTGTGGTGTGGCGTGGTGTGGTGTCGTGCATTGCGCTTCACATTAGTCCACTATCTCGCTTTTCACGGCAGTAACTTGCGTTTTCACTGCACTAAAACACTGCGCCAATGCTGCACTGCATTGCCCCACACCGACGTTCCTCATTATAAACGCGTAGTCATCTTTTGTCAATGGGGAATGCGCCCGGTTCTTCCACGTAGACGCATTAGGTGTTGTTGGTGTTTTTCTGTTTGTTTGTTTGCTTTTATAATAGTTTTTTTTTTAAAAGACTTGATGCCATTACTCATCTACTAAAGACTTGTTTTGTTT
>NC_134899.1:21179026-21206526 GCF_041734735.1 Babylonia areolata
GTCTGTACCTCCCCCAAAAAAACTCTCCTCCGTAATAACGGCGAAAGGAAGAGAGGAAAAGAAGGAGGAGCAGGAAGGGGGAACGGTGGATAAAGACAAGGAAGAAAGAAGGTTGGGGGGAGGAGGAAGCGAGAGAAGGTGGGAAGGGGTGGGGGGGGGAGGGAGAGATAAGATGCTGGCCGGCTAATAAGAAAAAGGAGCAGCCCAAGAAGAAGAAGAAGAAGAAGAAGGAGGAGGAAGAAGAAAGGAGTGGAGGATGAATCAGAAGGAGGGAGGCGGAGGAAGGAAAACAAAATGAAACAAAAGGCATCAGAAACAGGGGAGGAAGGAGAGAGGGGCGGGGAGGGGGCGGAGGGGGGTTAGGGTGTGGTTGAAACAAAAGGAGGAGAGAAACGAAGGCAAAGAAGCAAAAAACAAAACAAAAATGAGGAAGAGAAATGTGATGAAACAGACAGACACAGACACAGACACAGACATACACACACATACACACACACAGACACAAACACAGACAGACACACACACACACACAGACACACACACACACACACACACACACACACACACACACACACAGAGTTTACGAAAGGAATAAGTCAAGTAAAACGAAGCAAAAGAAGGGAGAAGAAGAAAAGAAATAGAAACAAAATGAAGAACCATATGGAGGAGAAAGATGAAGCAGAAAAACTGGTAGGTAAACAGAAGGGAAAAGAAAAGACTTTAACATTATAACACTAGAATGATTGTACTGCTTGGCAAAGAAAAAGGGCTGATAACAAGAGTATTTGCAAATACCCACCGACTCACACGGTGCACCAGTGAATGACATGACTGGAGGCGAAGCGTGAACCTGAAGAAGAAGAAGAAAAGAGCAAAAACATAGAACACGAAACAGAAGGGAGTGACACAGTAAGGAGACTTTCATCCCCGAAAACGGAGTATGGCTGCCAGCTGACATGGCGGGGCCGTAAAAACGGCGGTCAAGCACGTTAGCAGATCCCACTCGTGAACAAACGAGTGAACGTGGGAGTTGCAGCCCACGAACGAAGACGAAGACGCAGCAGAAGAAGCACGGGGACAAGAACCAGAATCAGATGGTGGTAATGGGGCACAGAAGATTACCATCAGTGTACTGAGCCATTGCCGCGCTCAAACTGTGCATGAAATGATCGGAGGCTTAGGGTGGGGCAGCCGATTAAAAAAAAACAACAACCCCCCCCCACCCCCCAAAACAAAAAAAACACAAAAAAAACAAACAAAACAAACAAACAAAAAAACCCAAAACAAAACAAACAAAAAACCACACACAAAAAAAACGGTGACAGTAACAGTGGCAGTTGAGGTTAAAACACTAAACGCCCCACGGCCTCATACGACCACCATCGGGGCAGTGATTTCATATATATATCCACTGTGTCTAGGGCTCGGCGTATCAATGAGTAAGTAAGTAGGAAGGAGGGGCCCAGTCCACCCCTTCCGCCGTTTTAACCCGCTTCCCTAACCGAAATCAGGTACCCATCACACGTGGGTGGAGTGAGGAAAAAGGGAGGAAAACGCCTTTCCAAATAAGGACACAACACCAAGTCTCACACAGAATAAAGTACTAGATCTGCGCTCTATGTTATAAATGTATTCACAAATCTGCCCCTTCCTACCTTCACCTCTACACTCCATCTCGCTCACTACGATCGGCATCGGATCCACTCTGTTTACGCATACCCAGATTCAAACACTCCACTGTTGGCCGCCGTTCTTTCTCTGTCTCTGGACCTTGCAATTGGAATGAACTTCCTCTTTCGATTCGTCAAGTCTCCACACTCAGCTATTTCAAGTCTGGCCTTAAAACCCACCTCTTCCCAAAATGGCCTCCCTTCCCTGCCTCTTCCTTGTCTTCAGTTTTCTATAGTTTTAGAGTTATGCATGCGTGTGAATGACTGGTGCGAAAGCGCTTTGATTTGTCTCTGCACAAGATTCAGCGCTATATAAATACCATTATTATTATTATTACCAAGTCGAAACCATCGAGCTCAATATTCAGCTCAGTGTCCCAAACGGGGAACCGAACCCTGACCGCTGGACTGGGACCCGGCAGAAGTCCCGCAATGCCTTACCCACTCCGCCACGCTGCCTCCAGAAGAGGAAGTGAACGGGACATGAAACAGAAAGGAGCGGTCAACTACACATCAAGGACATACAAAACAGAAGCAGACAGAGGGCGGAGGGAGGGAAGGAAGCAGCGGAGGAGGGAAGAAGCGAAGGAAGGAAGAAGGAAGTGGGGGGAGGGGGGGGGGGGAGGGACGACGGAGGCACGTCTGGCACCAAAACGGCGAAGATCATCAATGTCTGGGAGGCGAAGACCTCGCCCATAGTCCCTGAGGAATTCAGGGGACAGAGCAGAGCGGAGACAGAGAGAGAGAGAGGAGGGGGGCGGGGAGAGAGAGAGAGAGAGAGAGAGAGAGAGAGAGGAGGGGGGGGGATAGAGAGAGAGAGAGAACTCAGAACTCAATACGTTTTTTTTATTCAAGGATTAAGAGAGAGAGAGAGAGGGGGGGGGGGGAGAGACAGAGAGAGACAGAGAGAGAAACAGAGCAGGAGAAAGAGAGAGAGAGAGCAGGAGAAAGAGAGAGAGAGAAAGAGCCGGAGAGAGAGAGAGAGCAGGAGAAAGAGAGACAGAGAGAGAATGATGTCAGGAGAGAGAGAGAGGAACAGAGATAGACAAACAGACAAACAGAAACACAGGGACAGAAAGAGAATGGGAGGTGTTGAGGAGTGAGGACACACTGCGAGAACGCAAGCAGACACAGACACAGACACACGCACACACACACACACACACACACACACACACGCACACACGCACACACCAGGAAGAGAGGAGGGAGGAGAGGCCATCGGAGGCCACAGACGCAGTTCCAGAAAAGAAGACGGAAACAACAACATACCTGACACCCACACAACCAAAAAAACAACAACAACAAAACAACAACAAACAAACAAACAAAAAATGGAGAGGATAGAAATTAGATACATTCAACGCGACGACGCCTCAAGCTTGCTACACACACACACACACACACACACACACACACACACACACACACACACACACACACACACACACACACACACACACACACACACACACACACACACACACACACACCAAGAGTTCCAACGCGAGATGATGCAAACCGAAAGCGAAGCGGCGGTGCGGTGCGGCGCGGTGCGGTGCGGCGCGGCGCGGCGGGGGCGAACCGGCACCGGCGATCCTCATTAAGACAAGCCACCCTGCAGGCTTTATGGGCAAATAATGAAGCGGCCACGAGTGGATCAGCTTCCCCTACCCCCTCCACACAATCCCCTCCACCCCACAACCCGCCTTACCCCCTCCACCTCCCTTTCTCATGGCCACAAGGCACAGACACACCCTCTTGACGCCTGCACGCTCTCAGTTATTAATGGCGCGCGGCGACCCGAGTTTGCCCCACTATTGAACGCGCTGCGTGATGCAACCTACACAGCGTCAGTTCTGTTCCGTTCCTTCAGCTGGAAGACCTTGTCGTTGTTGACAGGATGAGGAAGGTGGAAGAGGGTGGACGAGAGTTGAGTGGGTGGGTGGCGGTGGAGATTGGAGACTGGCGAGGGGAGGAGGGGGGAGGGCTGGGGGGTGGGGGGGGCGGGGATGGGAAGGGGGTGATGATGGTGGTGATGGGTGTAGTGGGATTGGGGGGGGGGGGGGGTTGGAGGCTGCGGGGGGGGTGATATTCTTAGTTGTGTGTGTGTGTGTGTGTGTGTGTGTGTGTGTGTGTGTGTGCACGGACATGAATAAATCTGTCTATAAGTTCGTGGTGTGTTTGTTTATGTGTGAGGAAACGGGGCTAGGGGGTGGGGGTGGGGGGTGGACAGGGGGAGGGGAAGAGGCTACGAGGGGGGGGGGGGGGGCGAAAAAGGAAAAATGGGAATGGGTTGATGGTAGGGGTGGTGCGCGTGTGTGTTTGTATTTCTAAGGTCGAAATGTCGCGGGTCAAATAAAGATTAGAATTCCATGGACAACAACAACAACAACAACAACACACACACACACACACACACACACACACACACACACACATATATATATATATATATTTAACCGCATTGGCAAATAAAAGGAACAGCAGACAAGTGGAACCCACATTCTCCCATTCAAAATAGAAATCCTCACCCCTTTTTTTCCTGCACCCACCTCACCGCGAAACACACACACACACACACACACACACACACTCAAACACACCCACACACACACACACACACTCAAACACACACACACACACACACACACACACACACACACTCAAGCACACAAACAACCATGACTTTGATTATGGTGACGACAAAAACCATAATTATAATGGCTGGTAGGTTCAGTGGGTTTTGAAAATAATAAAAAAAAAGAGTTGAAAAAAAAAGAACAACAAAAAGAACAACAAATTGCACAACAAGAAGAACAAGAACAAGACGAAAAAAAAAAGAAGAAGAAAAAAAAAAACCTCGAAGAAAGAGGGGGAGAAAGAAAGAAAAAGAGAGACAGAGGGGGGCGGGGGAGGGGGGGAGGGAAGGAGAGAGAGAAGAAGAAGAAGAAGAGGAAGAAGAAGAAGAAAGGAGAAAATGGAGTTTTATTGCAGCTATCCTTTTCTTGTCTGCCTGATTAAAGCTACAAAAACGAATGAAGCCAGTTTGGTTTCATTCACCCTCGCCCTTTCGTAACACCTCACCCCCCCCCCCCCCCCCCCCCCACCCCCCCCCCCCCCCCCTTTTAATTTTTTTTATTTTTTGATGTTTGCTTCTTTTTCTTTTTTTTTTCTTTTTTTTTTCTTTTCCCCTAACAGAACAGATCTGGGTCAATCTTTATTTACCAATAAAAGTTTAAAACACATGCGCATGCGCGAAGCGAGGCCGCATGTGCGCGCGCGCGTGCAGAGAACCGCACACGCAGACACACAAGAGCGCACGCACGCACTCAAACACACACACACACACAGACACACACACACACACGCACGCGCGCACGCACGCACACGCACACACACACATTGAGAGCGACAGAGAGAGAGAGAGCGCACTGGAATCATTTAGTGTCATTGACAAGAAAGGTCTTTTGACAAGAGGGCAGCGATATAAATTCATACTTTTTAACGTAAAAAAACAACAAAACAACAACTACAATTGTTCTCTCAGCCACTCAGCCAATTTTCAGCCACGAAAACAGGCTTTGATTGGAAACACTTAAACCACATCCTGACAGAAACTCAGAGAAATTGAACTTGAAGAAGAAAAAAAGAAGAAAAAAAAAGGAAGCAAAATGAATACAGACTGACTCGACCATCCGCACAAATATGTATCAAAATAATACAGAATGACTCAAACATACAGTCGAGTCACCAATGTTAATACATATTCGTTTTCTGATCTGTACAAATAATACAGCAACCTCGTTACAGACTACAACTGTCTTCTAAACTGTTGACATGTTTCTGCCTTATGTATCTCTGCTTTATTGTTTGAGTTTCTGCAGTGAATTTAGCAATCTATCTAATTATAATTTCATTATCATACGATAAAACAGTAACATCATGACGTTTAGCCATATCTGTTTAGAGAGAGAGAGAGAGAGGTGCACACACGTACGCGCGCGCACGCACACACATTCACATTTACAAATACGTCACAGTTCGCTAGCACATGCTCACAAAAAAATAGCTCGGTAGCACGCAAACACTCGCGCGCGCACACCTTCATATATACATATATATATATATATGCCAACACGAAGACACAATGACAAAAGCAAGAAAAACAACAACAAACAAAAGTAATGAAAGGGCGGGGGTAGAGGGCGGAGGGCGGTTAAGCCAAAAGTACAAGAGAAAATGTTTAGATGAGAATGAATCGAGAAAGGTGTAAAACAGAAATGAATGAGATGAATGAACACAAATGAAAACAGATGTATCAGGAAAAAACACTTCAACGAAAGAGAGAGAGACAGAGAAAGACAGACAGAGACAAAGAAAGAGAGAGAGAGGGACAGACAGACAGATGGATGATCAGACAGACAAAGAGAGAGAGAGAGAGAGACGGACAGACAGACAGGCGGATATGCAAAGAGACAGGCAGAGACAGAGACAGGGACAGAGAAGTATTGTTTTCCATACATACACGGGCTTCATAAAGAAAACTACATACACGGGCTTCATAAAGAAAACTACATACACGGGCTTCATAAAGAAAGCTACAGGCCATTGGTCGTTTTCATTTTTTTCTATTCTCCCAGTTTATATTTTGTTTCTTCCCCCCCCCCCCCCCCCCCAGCCACCCCCGCACACACATACACACCCTTCCCTCCCCATGGTACCACATACCAGAGTACGATCGACCCCAGCATCAACCTCTCAAAGGATGACGAGTTAATGGGAGATATAAAGTGCCGTGCTGCTTCTGCTGCTGCTGCTGCTGTGTTTCACTATTCGATCTCTGTCTTTCAGCCACTTGACAAAAGTTGTTTTTATACCAAAGAATAAGTGATCGACTGGAAAGTTGACAAAGAAGAAGAAGAAGAAGAAGAAGAAGAATCCATTGCTCTTGTTCGAATGGCCTCATTGTGCACTGTTACAGATCTTTTTTTTTTTTTTTTTTTTTTTTTTTTAAATCTTTGTTTCTGTTTTTGTTGTTGTTGTTGTTGCTGCTGATGATGAAATCGATGTTTTCTGCTACGGTGAAGACGAGGATATTGAATTAAATGAGACATCAGAGACATCACATAAAACTGGAATAGAAAAAAAAGGAAAACAAAGTATAAGAGTATATTTAAAAAAAAAAAAATAAAACTTACAGTGAAAGCCATTACATTAAAAAAAAAAAATCAAAACAACATAACGTTGCAACGAAATTCAAAAGTAACCGAATAATCAAAAAACAAAAACGAAGTACAGTGAAACAAAGCAAAATAAAAATGATATGCAGTAAAAAGACATAGTACCAAAATGAAGAGAGAAAAAAAAGACAAAAAAGAGACAGGAATACCACATGATAACAGCACGAAAACACTGCAGCCTCACAGTAACAGACACTTTACTGAAGATACAAGAAAGGGAAGAAGTCAGTGGGGACACGGGAAAGGGTGTATGAGAAGAAGCTGTAAAATGCCTTCAATGGAATCAAGTTTAGCGATATTATGAACCATTGTGAATCTAGAAATGCGTGAATCTAAATAATGACCTGAAGCAAAACAATTGAAAAAATACACGACGAATTTTAAAGGACAAGGAGTAAAACAACAACAACAACAAACAACAACAAACAACAACAACTTAATTTTTTTTTAAAATAATAAAACGAATAAAGAAACAAACAAACAAAAAGCAAACAAACAAACAAACAAAAAAATCGAAAAAGAGATAACGAGATTACGTAAAGAATGGAAAGTGACGCAGCATCAAGTGTTTTATTCAAGTGACAAAATGTGTGAAAAAAAAGTTTGAAATGCTTCGGAGAAAGAAAGAAAAAAAAAAGTGCCCTTGTTTGCCCTTGTTTAATCAGCAGCTGCAATTGTATTCATTCGTTCTCTGATTGAATGGAGACTGCGTTGTCAACTAGACGCGTCAATTGATTTCGCTGAACTTCTTGTCCGCTTACAACAAAAGAGCTCATGTCATCGCCCTGATTACGAGATTCTGTCGCCACTGAAAATGTGTGCGTGCGCGGGTGTATGAGTGCGCGCGCGCCTGCGTTTGTACGTATCAGCTACTTTGAGAGGCATATTATAACATAGAACTTTTTCTCAGTTAATTGATGATTACTTTGAAGTGCTGGTAGTGTGAGCATGCTGGAAATAATTATGAGCATCCCATTGTTCCAGTCACCCGATAGCTAAGAGCAGGAATGCACTTCATGTGTTTATTCCACGTTAGACATTTTCAGTCCATTCTTTGGCAGTAAGTTACTTTAAATCCTTTATCTCTTTCTCTCTCTCTCTCTTTAAATAATGATTTTCACCTTTTCTTATGTAAAATCTAGTCCTCGTAATAGCTGAAGCTTTCGCTGCACGCATACCGGAAATTGATGAAGAACAAAATGTTACCCTCTACTAAAGTAACCTTTTATCAATCTAAGAACCCAGTTGTGTGACGCCAAACGCACGTGTCGTTTTCGTACTATGACGAAACACAGAACAAGAACAATGATGCTAACTTGCGCACTTTGGCTGTCAGTAAGTTGGGCAGGGTGCTCACGTTTGCATGTAAGTTTGTGCGTCTTTCTATGTTCAAGATACCATTAACATGACAGATGATATCAAAAAGACAAGTAGTCTTGCGGTTTGCCTCTCTGACCTGCCAAGACTCGTACGGGCGTTGGTTTTTGTTGTTGTTGTTGTTGTTGCTTTTGTCCACGTATCTGCTTTTGTCTTGACGCATCTACATGTCTGCACACACACACACACACACACACACGGTTTAGGTTTGAGACCACACGACAAAGATGCACTTTCCACCCCCCCAACCCCCCTTTCGTGATATATATCCTGGTGCCAACCAGGTTCGAGATCTACAGACACCTGCATGCAGGTCAGTGAACTTTGAGCCTATGAGCAACGAACCGAAATGACACAACCGTGAAGTGAGTGACCTTGGACTGTGTGGTCCCAGTCCAGTCTTTCAATAGCACATTCAGAATCTGAATAGGAGCCGGCCACAAGCATAAAAGCGAGAAGAAGAAAAAAAGCACACACACACACACACACACACACACATATATATATATATATATATATATATATATATATATATCTGGGGCTCGAACCCGAGTCCTCAAAGTGATCAGTCCACGTCGCAAACCGTGTCCTCACCCGGGCTGGTAAGCCATTTCAACTTTTTACCGGAAACGTTCAAGAACGACCGATGCGCACTTTTGAATGCCTGAGAAACTGAACGCAACTCTTAGTAGTTGACGTGTCTTACTACTGAAGGTCAGTTTGGGCATTGGATCAGCTTCGTTTTGAATTTGTTTTCTTTCGTTGGATTGGTGTGTGGAGGTGAAGGTGGAGGTGGGTGGGTGGGTGGGGTGGCGGGGGAGCAGGGACTGTCATCTTTGCAATTAAGAAAAAAAAATTGTCGCGGAATAAGTGAAGTTTCGTGGAGTTTTGTTGAAAAAAAAAAGTAGGTATAGTCATTAGACACCAAGTCACAGAGTTTGTTGAAGAATGATCACAAAAGCCACGCAACCACCCCCACCCCCTACTACAACCCAGCCCCCTCCCAACACCTCTATCCTCCAACACCCGTTCCCCCCACGTGTCCCTCCCCCCCTACCCCCCTACACCCACCCTCCCTCCTGAACCCCTAGCCCCCATCCCCACCCCCATTATCAACGTGCACCTGTGTGTGGCTGTAGATGCTGTTTCACATTAAAAAAAAAAAGAAAAAAAAGAAAAAGAAAAAAAGAATCACATACAGACCGAGATACACCGAATGACTGTCGAACATCAGGAACAGAAGCGTTCGATAGCTGGTGAATTTATATCACCTTCAGGTGTTTGCACCTGTGTCACGCTCGTTCAGAGGTGAACGTACCTGTTGTCGGAACTCGATCCGTTTGATCACCGTCTTCAACTGAGATATATAGCCACCGTTTTTTGGGTTTTTTTTTTTCAATTAAAAAAAAGAAAAAAGAAAAAGATTTTAAACCGGCGTGATTATGATGATTAGTGTGTGTGTGTGTGTGTGTGTGTGTGTGTGTGTGTGTGTGTGTGTGTGTGTGTGTGTGTGTGTGTGTGTGTGTGTGTGTGAGTGTGTGTGTGTGAGTGTGTGTGTGTGAGTGTGTGTGTGTGTGTGTGTGTGTGTGGTGTGTGTGTGTGTGTGTGTGTGTGTGTGTGTGTGTGTGAGTGTGTGTGTGTGTGTGTGTGAGTGTGTGTGAGTGTGTGTGTGTGTGTGTGTGTGTGTGAGTGTGTGTGTGTGTGTGTGTGTGTGTGTGTGTGTGTGTGTGTGTGTGTGTGTGTGTGTGTGTGTGTGTGTGTGTGTGTGTGTGTGTGTGTGTGTGTGTGTGAGTGTGTGTGTGTGTGTGTGTGTGTGTGTGTGTGTGTGTGTGTGTGTGTGTGTGTGTGTGAGTGTGTGTGTGTGTGTGTGAGTGTGTGTGTGTGTGAGTGTGTGTGTGTGTGTGTGTGTGTGTGTGTGTGTGTGTGTGTGTGTGTGTGTGTGTGTGTGTGTGTGAGTGTGTGTGTGTGTGTGTGTGTGAGTGTGTGTGTGTGTGTGTGTGTGTGTGTGTGTGAGTGTGTGTGTGTGTGTGTGTGTGTGTGTGTGTGTGTGTGTGTGTGTGTGTGTGAGTGTGTGTGTGTGTGTGTGTGTGTGTGAGTGTGTGTGTGTGTGTGTGAGTGTGTGTGTGTGTGTGTGAGTGTGTGTGTGTGTGTGTGTGTGTGTGTGTGTGTGTGTGTGTGTGTGTGTGTGTGTGAGTGTGTGTGTGTGTGTGTGTGTGTGTGTGTGTGTGTGTGTGTGTGTGTGTGTGTGTGTGTGTGTGTGTGTGTGTGTGTGTGTGTGTGAGATTTATTTGTAGTAAAGAAGACATTCTTGTCAACTGCATTAATGTGGCTAAAATGTGTCCAAAGTTCGAGTTGTTATTCTGGTAGATCACGACCAGTTTAGTTACAAGTGGATACAAATTGATCTCTTTATTAAAAGAAATTGCAGGGCTATCAATAGCTGTAATTTCTTGCTTCTTTCAACAAAAACAACAACAATAAATAAAATTAAAAAAAGAAAGAAAAAGATTAACGACGCCAAAGTTGTTATTCATAGTAGTAGTAGTAGTGGTAGTAGTAGTTGTAGCAGTAGTAGATGCATGCGCATTACTTTGGGAAACAAAATCCTGGATTAAAATGCATTGCTTTTCTTTATTCAAATAGGCAAATATTGCTTTACAAATCATATTTCCGAATAAAGAAAAACAAAAATTCAACACACAGAAGGTTAGAGGTACACTTTGTCACATTCCTAAATGACAAAAGAGGTCGTGCAAAGAGTGAACTCTGGATCTAGAAATAGGTGTTTCTCAAAATGTCAAAAGTGGATTACTTTTTCTCTTGCTTTCTTAGCTTTCAGGGAAAAGTGTAAGTTACCCTGCATTTTGACTAGCAGCAGTATTTATCTTAAGTGCCGAAAGTTCACGAAGACAAAAGGACACACAAAAAGCCCGCTCGTGTACACACAAGCGAACGTGGAATTTGCAGCCCACGAACGAAGAAAAAGAAGAAGTATATATAGATATATACTTTTCCTTCCACAAAGAGGGACAGAAAGAATACAAGGATGTTTATGATTTGGTCATTCATTCACACACGCGCGTGCGCATATGCATATAGTCATGCATACTCGAAGACACACACACACACACACACACACACACACACACACACTCTCTCTCTCTCTCTCTTTCTCTTTAGTTTATATCATACATGTATATATATGTATGTATGTATAATATATATAATATATATATATATATATATATATATATATATGTGTGTGTGTGTGTGTGTGTGTGTGTGTGTGTGATATCTTGTGTGTGTTATATCTTGTGTGTGTGTGTGTGTGTGTGTGTGTTATATCGCGCGCACGCGTGTGTTTGTGTGTGTGTGTATGTGTGTGATATCTTGTGTGTGTGTGTGTGTGTGTGTGTGTGTGTGTGTGTGTGTTATCTTTTGTGTGTGTGTGTGTGTGTGTGTGTGTGTGTGTGTGTGTGTTATCTTGTGTGTGTGTGTGTGTGTGTGTGTGTGTGTGTGTGAGTGAGTGAAAGGCGGGAAAAACAAAAATAAAACAGGTTTCCACTATTTCCCGGTTGTCCTCATCTGTTTGCATCATTTGGCCTTTTTAAAAAAAATTTGATCTTAGTTTTTGCTTGTGCTATCTATCTCTCTCTTTTTTGTTTTCAAACTACGGCAGAGAAACAAAATGACATGACTGACGGAGGCACTAATTCATGACACTCATTACATCATAATCATGTCGTTCAGTCAAATCACTGATGATCTATGACTCTCTATTACACACCTCATAAAGTGCACTCAAAACTAAAGTCTATCCACAGAATTAGACAGCCAAAATACTCAGCTGTGAAGAGCATGAGAAATAACCACCACCCAATATCCTTGGGGGAGAGGGGGAGGGGGGGTGGGCGGGGGGCGTGGGGGTGAGGGTCGAACTCGAATCCCTAGCTACCGTACACGGCAACTGTCCTGACACGAATGGAAAAATCAGCGGACCGAATTCTCGATTTCTGCGTCCATCAACCGCTGTGATAATTGTAGCCATCATCAGCACCACCACCACAGCACTCCCTCTCCAATCACCACAATCACACCCCCAAACAACGCCGCCCACAGCCCCTTCACCGACGCCTCTCCGTCGCCACCCCCAAGACCGTCATCACCATCACCATCACCACATCACTCTTCCACAACCACCACATGCCAGTCAGCTGCCCCTCATCGCCCGGCCCATCCCCACAGTCATCACCACCACCTTAAAAAGGAGGGAGAAAAAGAAGAAGAAGAAGAGAAGAAAAAAAAAGAGAAGAAGAAGCAAAAGATTACGAGCGTGTTGTACTTCATTCCAGATGACTAGTTCCCAAACGGAAAGATTGTGTTGAGGAATAATGGCCCACACTGCCGCATAGCTCTATTTCTGACCCCGGCGACTCGCCAACTCCCTTCGTGCCAGACAAAACACGACACGCTCTTGCTTCAAACTCCTCGGAAGTAGTATAGCCTTAGTAGCCTCATGTCACACACAACTATTGCGCTTTCCCGCAATATACGCATTTTCCCCTGAGCACGAAACGAATTCAGAGGAACGCCTGAGCCAAATGTATAATTCAGAACTCCCGACATGTCACACGAAGAACTTCCCCGCGACAAAACGCGCAGCCCTACATACTGAAGGGCTGGACTGCACGAACCCCGTTTCCTTCGTGAACATATATATAGTTTGTGAATTTCCGCGGTTCTCGAAGAACACCACCAAAACCAGTTAGCCGAGTGGTTAAAGCGTTGGACTCTCAATCTGAGGGTCCCGGGTTCGAATCTCGGTAACGGCGCCTGGTTGGTAAAGGGTGGAGATTTTTCCAATCTCCCAGGTCAACATATGTGCATACCTGTTAGTGCTTGAACCCCCTTGATGTATATATGCACGCGGAAGATCAAATACGCACGCTAAAGATCCTGCAAACCATGTCAGCGTTCGGTGGGTTATGAAAACAAAAACACACCCAGCATGCACAGCCCCGTAAATGGAGTACGGCTGCCTATATGACGGGGTAAATAAACCAAACGGTCATACACGTAAAATGCTGCATGTCTGTATGAGTATATGTGTGCGCGACTAAAACTTGGTTGAATGACACAAGAAACGAATGATGAGCGCACAAATGGCAACCGTCAGTCGGCCCTACCCAGGTAGGCATCATGTTGTGCAGATGATTACGTGTTTGTTTAGCGCTTTGAGCTTGGTCTCCGACCACGGAAAGGCGCCATATTAGTATCCATCTCATCATCACGTGAAGTGACCGAAATCGTACTTCCTGAACCCTGTTCACAGATATGTTGTTGTCAATGACATTCTCGCTCCACAAACCCAGATCTGCACAGGGGAGAAAAAGAAGAAGAAGAAAGAAGAAAAAAAGAAAAGAAAATGCTTCGTTGAGCAAGCACTGGACAAACTCTTTCGGAGAATTGGAAACCTGGACGAAAATACTGTCTTGTCATTGGCTTGGGTGAGAGTTCTCGTGCGGAGAAATTGCCCAATATGTTCGTCAATTTTCGGATAATGGGTTGGAGCGTTGGAGTAGAAAAGAGACTTCGACATATGCTTATAAAAGGATCACAGCAAAGGTTTCTCTCTCTCTCTCTCTCTCTGTATATAATATATATATATATATATATAATATATATATATATATATATATATGTGTGTGTGTGTGTGTGTGTGTGTGTGTAACACCACATTCACAAAAACACACACGAAGAATATCTTTTTTTTTCTTTTTTCTTTTTAAAATCATATCACAGAGTATCGTGTGCCGTTCCGTTTTCGCCGTCTCGTTGAACTGATTAGTTCTTTGTGGGTTGAGCACATCATGTCTTACTGGAGCTGTTAGATCACTGACCATTTCTCCCCAAAAATAATTAATGAATGAACACAGAGAGAGAGAGAGAGGTGGGGATAAAAGTTTCATGTTTTCATTTCCTCTGCCGTGCCGCTCACGTTCCGATAAGCCCACTGCTTTAAAATTTCCCTCCCCTGAGCATTCGCTTGACGGAGATGCATTTTCTCAAGGAAGGCACGAACTGGAGTTGGTCTTAAGTCAACAAACAATAGCGGCACACACATACAGACAGACAGACAGACAGACACACACACACACACACACACACACACACACACAGGGTCATCTACACTCAGTTAAGAAACAAACCGAGGTTTGACTTATCAACGAACCACTTCGTTAAAGCAGACGTTCGTCAGGTTGTATTGTATCGCATTGCATTGCATCGCTTGTATTGTATTGGTTGTAGGCCGCACATCTCGCATTGGACAACACGTCTGGCGTGAGACAAAGTTCGTCAAACGCTAAACTTTTGTAGTCCGGGTCTTTCCTGTTCCCCTAGGTCTACGTTCCCCCCCAAATCTACTCTCACCAGTTTCACCCATATCTAAGTGGCCCCTCCCCTCGCCAAGTTTACATTTTCAGTGTCAATGTTCCCCAGTCGCTGCTCTATATCCCCCCAAAATCTACTTTCAGCCAGGTGTAAGTTCTCCCAGGTCTATGTTTCCCTTTACTTCTTGTTCAGTCAATTACTCGGATCTGATTTCGTCCAATCAATCAGCCATGTTCAGTTATTGTCCACTGGCAAAGAAGCGTGCTCACATGATTCGAACGTCCTCCATTCATTGGTTAATTCCGAATGTTAGTCAAAACACGTCGGCAAAAAAAACACAAAAAAAAAAAAACAAAAAAAAAAAAAAAACACCCCTGAACATAGAAAAACAAGCTTTGAGACACTATGTTACACAGCCACGCTCTTGAATAATTCTAAGAATAAAGATTTGTTTGAACCAATAACTTTTAGAGACAAGATTCGGACACCGCTGCACAGACACCATCCTCAAGAAAAAAACACACCAGAAACGTTCTGGAAATAACATTTCTGACAACAGATACATCACGCACACAGCGACAGAAAAGCACCGCCCCCGACCAAAGACCGTCACAGTTTCAGTTTCTGTTTATGAGTGAGACGTCACTGCATTCAGGTGTATCCATATTCGCTTCACCACATCTGCAGCATAACCCATTGTGGTAGTCAGGACGTGAGTGCATGCATATGACACATTTTTTGTACCTGTCAGTGTGCCAAGAGCCTGCTGTACACGGGACCCCGGTTCATCGTCTCATCCGAATGACCAGACGCTCAGTTTGATTTCTCGAGTCAAACTCTGGACAAAGCGCGAGACCGGTATTCTTCTTCTTCTACGTTCACTCGTATGCACACGAGTGGGCTTTTACGTGTATGACTGTTTTTACCCCGCCATGTAGGCAGCCATACTCCGTTTTCGGGGGTGTGCATGCTGGATATGTTCTTGTTTCCATAACCCACCGAACGCTGACATGGATTACAGGATCTTTAACGTGCGTATTTGATCTTCTACTTGCATATACACACGAAGGGGGTTCAGGCACTAGCAGGTCTGCACATATGTTGACCTGGGAGATCGTAAAAATCTCCACCCTTCACCCACCAGGCGCCGTCACCGTGATTCGAACCCGGGACCCTCAGATTGACAGTCCAACACTTTAACCACTCGGCTATTGCGCCCGTCTGAGACCGGTATTCGAACACAGACCTTCACGGACATCTGTATCGGCAGATGATGCGCATTAACCATCCTTCCACCTTTCTCCTTCCGTCCCGGAAACACCTACACGTTTCGAACGAAAAAAGTGCACGTGTGACACATGGACCTGTAAGCTGAGGGGCCGGGCCATCACGCACACTTCTGCACGCTGACGGGCCGAACCGAGTCACTGGGTGCAGAGGGGGACGGGGACCTGACGTGTGATTACGCGGCCGGGGCGCTTGTCACTTAGGTGAGGCGTACAGACCGGGGACCCTCAATAATGCAAGGCAATGATCCAACGATAATGAGCGGGTGGTGCGGCACTGATTCCGTCTCCACCCTTATTACACACAGCTCCCCCATCCACCCCTGTCACCCAGTCGCTCGCCTCCTTCGCACGCGCTTGCGAGCGCTCACATGAACACAACCCACATTATTCGCATGCTTGCTCACGCACACACGCACACACACGCACGCACACACACACACACATACACACACACACACTCGTACGTAGACTATGCAAACCTAACACAACACGTGCACGCGATGCACAGATTCACATTATGTGCGCGTATGCACACGAACGGATGGGCATTTTCAAACGTACACACAAACACACGCGAGTGTGCGTCCTCAGGCACACACACACACATATATGCGCATGCTCCCGACTGCTCAAACATACACATCCCCCAAACATGAGTGTATGCAAAAATTGTTTTCATTCGGAAAAAAAATCATACACTTGAGACCCGAACAACAATAAATTTTTTTTTTAAAAACAGAGTTTGCAAACACACACGAGCGCGTGCAAATATCGGAGAAGCAAACACAAACTTGCCTTTGGGCATGCACCACACATGAACTGCATTGTTTGGAAACGTTATTGGGGGTCATGCCCCCCAGAGAGACAGACAGCCACAGGCAGAAGAGACGGACAGAACGAAGCGGGTGCCTCACTAGCACGTGTCAAGAAGTGGCACCAGTGGCACCACCATCACCACCACCACCACCACCAGCCGACGCCGACCACTGACCAGTGGTCACTTGACAAGCGCCCGTGGGGTTCGTGTGACAATCGACCCGTATGTCTGACCACGCGTCCATCCATAGCATAATTAATATGCACTTGGTTTCCCTCCGCTGGCCCCTTAACCCCTTCAGTGCTGGAGGAAAAAACAGTAGGAAGTGACGTTTCAAGTCATATAACTTTCCGAAACAATAAGCCTAAAACTGAGAAAATGGTCTGAAGATATACCATTCTAGATAAAAGTGTGTGAATTTTCAGCCTTCCAGGGTTATTTCCCTTCATCAGTGACGTTACCATGCACATAGGTGATGCGTGCTGCGGCACTCAAGGAGTTAATCAGTCAATGCTTCCCTTTCCTGCCCAGCCTCCTCCACATGATCATCTACCAATCTTGGTATATACATGTATACACACACACACACACACACACATATATATATATATATATATATATATATATGTATATGTGTGTGTGTGTACATACATTCATATATATATATATATAGAGAGAGAGAGAGAGAGAGAGAGAGGGAGGGAGAGAGAGGGAGAGAGGGAGACAGACAGACAAGCACACGCAGACAAAGACAGAGGCGGAATCGTGATGAGGTGACCAGAGATGTCAGCACTGACACTGACACTGACGACACCTGACCGACGGACGACGTGTTGGCTCGTTAGTCAGTCAAGCCCTAATTTCTAACCATCTGTTGTTCATCCGTAACGTGATCATATGCCTTTGTTTCTGCTCAACAAAGTAAATGGTCCGCTCGGGCTCTCTCTCTCTCTCTCTCTCTCTCTCTCTGAGTCTGTCTCCCCTATCTTCCTGTTCCATTGGACACGTTTGTGGCGTTTCTATATACATCAGACTATATGACTGTTGTTTATTTATTTGCCCCTCTCACTGTTTCGTTGAAACCGTATTTCGCGTTTACATCTCTCTCTCTCTCTCTCTCTCTCTCTATATATATATATATATATATATATATATATGTGTGTGTGTGTGTGTGTGTGTGTGTGTGTGTGTGTGTGTGTGTGTGTGTGTGTGTCTTACCATGATAAGAGTCAGCAGAACATACTGATTCTCTGTGTGTCTGTCTCTGTCTCCCTCCCTCCCACACCTCTGCACATCCCCCCCTCGCTGCCTCATCTTGTTACTTTCCAAACCCGACGATCAGCTGCACCACAGACAACCTGACGGACGTTCTTTGCTCCTGGTACCACCTGTCTGTGGTACAAGCTATGTGTGTTGTTTTTTTTTTACAGAAGGGTACTGAAATCTTTGCCCTGTCTTTAAGATGTCTCTTCCTCTTGGTCACCGACCAGCAGGTCACGTTCCGTGACCCATCAAGATTCCATCCACAGAAATCACCAGCAAGGACACAATCAGCATCGCCAGCACAGACCCACCGACCAAACACGGACCTATCAACATCAGTTGGCGGTGATGGCAGGAGGTTCCTCGGGTCCGGGGTTCATTGAAAAAGAGTTCATCATTATCATTTCAGGGACCTGTCATCATCATCATTATCATCATCATCATTATCATCATCATCACAGGGACTTTTCGTCATCATCATCATCATTATCATCAACATCATCATCATCATCACAGGGACCTGTCATCATCATCACAGATACCTATCATCATCATCATCACCATCACAGGGACCTATCATCATCATCATAACCATCATCATCATCATCACAGGGACCTATCATCATCATCATAACCATCATCATCATCATCACAGGGACCTATCATCATCATCATTATCATCACAGGGACCTATCATCATTATCATCATCATCACAGGGACCTATCATCATCATCATCATCACAGGGACCTATCATCATCATCATCATCATCATCATCACAGGGACCTATCATCATCACAGGGACCTTTCATCATCAGCATCATTATCATCACAGGGACCTATCATCATCATCACCATCATCACGGGGACCTATCATCATCATCATCATACCCACAGGGACCTATCATCATCATCACAGGGACCTATCATCATCATCATCATAATCACAGGGACCTATCATCATCATCATTGTCATCACAGGGACCTATCATCATCATCACAGGGACCTATCATCATCATCGTCATCACAGGGACCTATCATGATCATCACAGGGACCTATCATCATCATCGTCATCACAGGGACCTATCATCGTTATCATCATCATCACAGGGACCTGTCATCATCATCGTCATCACAGGGACCTATCATCATCATCGTCATCACAGGGACCTATCATCATTATCATCATCATCACAGGGACCTGTCATCATCTTCACTATCATCACAGGGACCTATCATCATTATCATCATCATCACAGGGACCTATCATCATTGTCATCATCATCATCACAGGGACCTATCATTATCATCTTCATCACTGGGACCTATCATCATCGTCATCATCATCATCATCATCACAGGGACCTATCATTATCATCTTCATCACTGGGACCTGTCATCATAATCACAGGGACCTATCAGCATCATCATCATGACAGGGACCTATCATCATCACCACCATCATCATCATCATCACCACCGCCATCCTCACAGGGACCAATCACCATCATCATCATCACAGTGCAGACCCACCATCCACACAGCCACTAGCAGCACAGGGACCAGCAGACGGCAAAGCACGTGCCCTCTGACACCTCGACCCCGCCGCTGTCACAGTCAGTTGACGGCCCGCATCCTGCTGCTGCTGCTGCTGCTGCCGTTTGGATGAGTGATGGAATGCCCATCTATCCTGCCCATCTGCCCGTCCATCTGCCTGTGCTTTGGTCATGTCAACAGCCACACGGCACCGTGCACTGTGTGGGATGACTTTAGCATCAGGCGTAAAGGCCATTTCTTTGTCAGCTCTGTCTCTGTTATCTGTTATGCATGTGTGGGTGTATGTGTGAATGTGTGTCTTCATGTTTTACATTTATTTACTTATTTATCATCATTGTTGTCTTATTTATTTATTTACTACTACTACTACTACTACTACTACTACCTTTTTTCATATTATGATTATTATTAATTAATTAATTTATTTATTTATGTACACTTATCTATTATTTATTCACCTTTTTTCTTTTCTTTTTTTTCTCAAGGCCTGGCTAAGCGCGTTGGGTTACGCCGCTGGTCAGGCATCTGCTTGGCAGATGTGGTGTAGCGTATATGGATTTGTCCGAACGCAGTGACGCCTCCTTGAGCTACTGAAACTGAATCTGTCTCTGTCTCTGTCTCTCTCTCTCATTTTCTTTCTTCTTACTTATTTTCGCTTCTTTCACTGTATTCCCTCTTTTGGACGCGGGCTGGATGTTAAAGAAAAAAAAATGTATGTTACTTGCTTATCTATGACCCTCGATAATAATGATTTTGTCTTTTCTTCTTCTCCCCCCCTCTCTCTCTCTTTCTCCCCCCTCTCTCTCTCCACCCCTGCCCCGTCTCTCTTTCCTTCTCTTCGTTACAACGTTAAAAAGAAGAGTTGAAATCAACGACCTATTGGCAAAAAAAACAAAAAACAAAAACACCAGCAAAATGAAAATAGATACCTGAAACCCGCCCCCCCCCCCCCCCCCCCCCCCGCCAAAAAAAAACAACAACAACAACAACAAACAAACAAAGAAAAAAAAACAAAAAAACAAAAACCCAACAACAACAACAAAAAAACAACAACAACAGCAACAAAAAAACAACAACAACAGCAACAAAAAACAAAACAAAAAAACAAACAAACCAACTTATACCATGTCTGCCCCTGCTGAATAAATCAACTCGTAAACAATGAAAACAGAAATCATTCATGCATCTTTCCTTGTCTGAGTCCTTCAACAGAACTAGTTTGATTGCTAAATATAGCTGCATAATATTATGTAACCTCAGCCTTACCCTCTTATCAATTTAGACCAAAAATTCTGACACTGTGTCAAGGGCTTTCTCAAAATCTTTGAGGCTTGAAAAATGTTTGCGAACTGTTTCTAACACCAGCGACCAATGTAAAAAACATCATCAACAGTTGAAGAGCTCGTGGGTTCTTTTGCATGCACGCTGCATAAGGGACCCGGGTTTAACTCTCTCCATACGAACGGCGAAAGAGACGACGTTAACAGCGTTTCACCCCAATTACCATCATCAAAATATTGCAAGAGGAAGGCTCTTATACTGAAGAGGTGAATGTTGACAAAGAATACCACAATTCTTACGACGGAAGTTAAAGGTTGGGTCATTCAGACACCCACTGGACATCCGAGGGGTCTGTGTAGAGGAGAAGAGAGGACTGGCCGTACTGAGTGAGTTTAATCGTTTCATCCGATACATCAGAACCCAGACCATCAATCAAGGGTCCTGTGGAAGGTGAGCAGAATGGGCAGGACAGGAGGGTGGTGGAGATGTGAAGGTAAAATCCCCGGACTTTACATGGGGTCTAACCCGCGATCCCCGTTTCCTAAACGGAAGGAACGCAATCTGTCCATTATAGGCCACTACTTCAGTTCCACAGTTACGCACACCCCACACCCGAGGAGGAAGGTGGCAGAACGGTTAATACGCTAATATGCCCATGTAGTGTCCGAGCAGGTCCGGGTTCGAATCCCGGTCTCGCCCTTGCTCCTATGACAGGAAAACCAAACTGAGCGTTTGCGGACATTCGGATAAGACGATAAACCGAGCACGAACTTGGCGCACTGAAGGAGAAACGTTCGTTCGTTTATTTATTTATAGTCTGTTCATCTAAGATGATGATATTAGACTGAAAATAAATGATATCATTATCATTTGGATTATTATCATTTCTATCATAATGATGATTGTTATTATTAATTAGAAATCGACATTTCTGTATATTCGAATGAAAAGGGGGGCGGTTGAGGTGGAGGGGAGGGGGTGTGGTGGGGGTGGGGGCAAGGGGCAGGGGACTAAGAAAGGAAGAGACAGACAGACACGTTCTCTCCCGGGAATAGCAGCAGCAGTAGTAGAAGCTGTAGTAGTAGTAGTAGTTGTTGTTGGAGAAACCTATGGCAACACACGGGTTGTCCTCTGGCCTTCAATGGACGAAAATCATATATAACAGGTAGGCAAATACATGTGGATGCACCAAAGGCCTGACGAGCGCATTGGGTAATGCTGCTGTTAGGTGTCTGGCTAGCAGATGTGGTGTCGCGTATATATGGATTTGTCCGAACGCAGTGACGCCTCCTTGAGAAGCTCAAGCTGAAAGTGGAACATTCCACACCACACTGTTATGACACGTGAAACACCTACACGACACCTTCTCTCCCGAGAATAGCAGCAGCAGTAGTAGAAGCTGTAGTAGTAGTAGTAGTAGTAGTAGCAGTAGTTGTTGTTGTTGTTGTTAAGTTGTAGTAGTAACAACGCTGGGCATTCGCGATCACGTGTGTGCGGACGGGCCAAACACATGTGTCTCGCCGTGGCGTGATGGGCGAGGTATGCAATTAAGAGATGCACGTGCAAAACGGCAAGCAGGCAGAAAGAGGTTATTTTCTACTCTGCTCTTATAGGCTTTCATTACAGCCATCGGGGGTCACCTGCCCGCGTGGTAATTGGCACACCCGTGGTATAAGCCGGTGTCGTGATTGCCGGTCTTTGTTGGCTGTCAATTGGTAGGTGGCTTCGCGTCTGGGTGTCAGCAGACGGAGAGACGGATCGCTTCGGTGAATAACTGTCGCTTGTGAACCCGGCAGCACTGACGCGCGCGTCACTGGACTGGAAACTCGCGCTCGCCAAGTGCTCGGGCGTGTGCAAACACACAATACACACATCACATGCACACATACACACACACTACACACATGCACACACACTACACACATGCGCGCACATTAACACGCACGCACGCACGCACACACACACACACAGAGGCATGTACACACACATCCACATGCACTCACTCCCGCCCCCCACCCACCCCACACCGACCTCTACAAACATCATGAACACGATCATTATCCGATTCCCCAGACCACCCACCCTTGCACATGTTATCTCCCCCTCTTGGTCCATGGCCGATGTACATCAATTTAACTCTTTGAATTCGGACTCTCTCTCTCTCGCTCTCTCTCGCTCCCTGTGGCCTCTTTTGCCTCTGTTCGGGAGCAGTTATGTCCCTTGAATTCTTAATGGAGTGTCCTGTGCGTGCCTGCACCCATCGTGAACACAGCGCAGCCCTCCAAGGGTGGTGCAGGATTGTTCCAAGGGCGGGTGGAGACAGTGCTTCTCTGGGTCCTCCCCAGTACCTACGGGTGTTTCGCTTTCTTCTTTTCTCTCACCTCCTGTCTCTCTATCTCTCTGCCCCCCCCCCCCTTCCCCCTCTCCCTCTCCCTCACTGATAATGGCCACCACCCCCTCTTCCGTTTCCCAGTGTTTCTCACAGGGCAGTGGGCAGCCAGCACTTGGCTCGTTAAGTCCTCCATTCCCCTCATTTCACACCGCGGTCAAGCGGTCACGGTCACTGAGATACATACATGTTTACATGTTAGTGGCCAAGGTACGTGCCGGGGGTCATGGCCCGGTGCCGTGGAATTAAGGGGGTGAACGGGTGGGGGGTGGGGGCAGCGGGTGGTTTGGAGGGGGCAGGGTGAGTGGGGGCGGGTGGAGGTGGATTGGGGCAGCCCCTCCCCACATTTATTTATTCGGCGGGCTCTCAAAGTGATATGTGAGACCTTCTCTTCCTTTGGTTTGCTTACTTATTTGATCAGTTGATCGTTCGAATTTTATAATGTACATGTAAAATCTCTTTGTGTGCGGGGGTCGGGGGGGGGGGGGGGGGGGGGTTAAAAGGCTAACAGAAGAAGATATATTTCACGTTGCTTTTCCATCGCATTGTTTGAACTCGCCATTGATCATTTTCAGCCGTAGTAATGCGATCAAGGTTAAGTACGTGTGATAGTCAGTCATGTCCGACTACAGACTATCAGACCAGCAGCGGAGGCAACCGGGACTCTGTGGGCTAGAAATTGGTGATAGCGGAGTGTGTCTTGTGAAGTCACCTCCCCACTCTCTCGGCCAAGGAGGGCTTTTAGGAAGGTCGGCGCTGGGGATGGTCCCTCTGAAAGGCCAACTAGCTCCCTGGGCTGCAGGAAAAGACAGGAGCAACCTGTCCTGTTGTAGTTTGCTGCCAACGGCCCGCTATGGCCAGGGCCACACACACACACACACACTCTCTCTCTCTCTCTCTCTCTCTCTCTCTGTCGCAAGCACACACACATGCACACGCACACAACAAATACATGTGCACGCACATTGACACACACACACACACACACACACACACATACACACACACATGCGCGCGCGCTCGCGCAGCCACTGTGTCTCGACATGGGTAATTCATGAGCTTTTACTGTGTTATGCATATCTATCTACAAAGCCGTTAATGATTATAACAGTGTGTGTTGTTCTGTAGACGTAGAGACAATGAAGTATTCAACGTTAAAGGCCACGAAGGATTTTGAGACCTCATGGACAGATAATTCATATCCACCGTGTTCAGGGCTCGGCGTAGGACTTATATGAGCTTATTCTGTGTTGAGCGTAATCTATTTACCAATCTGTTTATGAATATAACACAGTGTGTTGTTCTATAGACGTAGATATATTAAAGTGTTGCTGTGTATTTTACATACAGGTACACCATTGTCAATGTGTGATGTATACATGCATGTCAGTGAAAACAGTCAATTCCATTCCGTGCTGTGCTTTGCAACTGCATTGTCTCTATGGTCACACACACACACACACACTCCCTCTCTTTTTCACACGGACACACGCACGCACGCACGCACACACACAAACACATACACAAACACAAACACACACAAAAACAACCATGACTTTGATGATGACAACAAAAACGATAATGATGATGGTTGGTAGGTTCAATGGGTTTTGAAAAAAAATAATATAAAGAAGTGTAAAATGAATACGCACACACACACGTTGATGGTACACAGAACAAACTGCATATATACTTTTTTTTTGTTTTTTGGTTTTGTTACAAAGCAAACCGGTGCTCCACAAAATACACTGGACAGACATTATTGCTTACAGTCCAGCCGAAAATGGTGAAAAAAAAATGCTTCAGTTCTGGCGTCAGTGATGGTTGAATCTGTGTGCGGCGGGGGAGGGGGCGGGGGGGGGGGGGGGGGTTGGGGATCCCCGGCGCTAGTAAGCAGAATCATTGACGTCTGGGTCCTCCAGCATGCCAATGTCCCGAGGAGAGCCAAGAGGAGGCAGGCCAGGGCTGTGATCTCCATAGGAGTGGAATCGACGAGTTTTGGGGACGGGCGCAATAGCCGAATGGTTAAAGCGTTGGACTTTCAATCTGAGGGTCCCGGGTTCGAATCACGTTGACGGCGCCTGGCGGGTAAAGGGTGGAGATTTTTACGATCTCCCAGGTCAACATATGTGCAGACCTGCTAGTGCATGAACCCCCTTCGTGTGTATTCGCAAGCAGAAGATCAAATACGCACATTAAAGATCCCGTAATCCATGTGGGTGTTCGGTGGGTTATGGAAACAAGAACATATCCAGCATGCACACCCCCGAAAGCGGAGTATGGCTGCCTACATGGCGGGGTAAAAACGGTCATACACGTAAAAGCCCATTCGCGTTTCTGCGAGTGAACGTGGGAGTTGCAGTCCACGAACGCAGAAGAAGAAGAAGAAGACGAGTTTTGGGGAAAACTGAGGAAGGAAGGACGAGACAGAAAATCCCAAGCACGTGTGTTCCTGCAACAACATGACCGTCGGTTGACTGTTGATGAAGCACGTGGCTGGACCCAGCATTGAACCACGTCACTGGAGGAGGTGGTGGTGGTGGTGGAGGAGGAGTCGGTAACAACATCAACAACAACCAAAACGCAACGAGAGAAAACTTGAAGAGGCGTTAAGGAAACGAACTGTATGAAGGATAATGGGAAGGTAGAGAAAGGCAGAGGGAAGAGGAGGTGGTGGAAGAGGCGAAGAGAAGAAAAAAGGAAGAATATATCGGATGTGTTTGTGAGTGTGTGTGTGCGCGTGCGTGTGTGTGTGTGTGTGTGTGCATTGCATGCGTGAGTGAGTGCGTGCGTGCGTGTGTGCGCATGTGTGTGTGTGTGTGTGTGTGTGTGTGTGTGTGTGTGTGTGTGCATTGCATGCGTGAGTGAGTGCGTGCGTGCGTGTGTGCGCATGTGTGTGTGTGTGTGTGTGTGTGTGTGTGATGTCGTGAGTGGAAAGAGGCTGAGGGGTTTGAGAGGACAGATGTCCTGAAGACAAAAATACACAGCACAAGGGCAGAGAGAGGGAGAGTGACTGACAGAATGACAGACATCTATACAGAGACAGAAAGACAAACAGTGATAGACAGACAGACAAAGAAGCGAAAAACGTTTAACAGCATCAGGTTAAAGAACTCCTCAACTACCTTAACCCCACCCCCATCACACCCCACCCGGTCCCACATCCCCTCTCCCTCTCCCCTTCCAGACCAAACACGCCCCATCACTACCACCTCCTTTTCACATCTCCCTCCCCTCTCCCTCTCCCTCACCTGATCCAATCCTTAACCCTTCGCCTGCCAAGCCAGTTCCATCCAGCCAAAGAGAGCAAGAAAAAAAAGAAAAAAGAAAAAAAAGAAGCAGAAAAAAAGATCTATCGATCCATTGGAAAGCTTGGAGAACCATCAACAATAACAAAGCTGCCAGGGGCGAACGTCAACACTCATCCCTCCCTGATGCCGTCCGACGGCCATACTGGTGGTGGTGTGTTGTGAAACCCAACACAGGCCTTGCCGATCTTGTCCGGGGAACTGGCTGGCAGCTGGCTTCTTAGCTTCGAGACCTCTCCGAGAGAAAGAGAGAGAGGGGGGAGAGACAGACAGACAGACAGACAGAGACAGAGACACAAAGAGAGAGAGAGAGAAAGAGGGGGGGGGGGGGAGAGAGAGAGCTGATTTCAGCCAGTTAGCGGAACCCAGGTAAGTTCATTAGCGGGTGGTCTTAGGCCGTCGTTCTTGTTGCCGTTTTGGTTCACCTCGAAACCTGACCGCTGCTTGCTGTATATTGCTGGCTTTGCTGCAGCCACGTACACAGACAGACAGACAAGCCAGGGTGGACTTTTTTTTTTTCACTTGGCTTGCTCACCTCTTCTCACCTGCGGTCACTGACAGGTGAGAGTCCGGTCATGGCTGGACTGGAGAGCTGCTTCCCAGGTTCGCAGCCTACAGCTGCGTCAAAACCAGCCACTGGCACGGTACATATTATTGGTATTCGCAGCCCACAGCTGTGCCAAAATTGACAACGGGCCCGGTACGTTTTAGTGATATTCGCAGTCCACAACTGTGTCAGTGTAAAATGTAACAACTGTCGACTGTTAGAGTTTCCTAATCTTGAAAAATACAAATATCTTACAACTGATTCGATGAATGATTCGGCATACTTTGTGTGTGTGGTTTTTTTTTTAGTTTCGTTTGTGTGTGTGTGTGTGTGTGTGTGTGCGCGCGCGCGCGTGTGTGTGTAT
>NC_134899.1:21214026-21221526 GCF_041734735.1 Babylonia areolata
GTGGGGAGGGGGGAATGGGAGGGAAGGGAAGGGGAATGGGAAGGAGAAGGGACGAAAACTTGTGTCACTCTCTGTGACGAAAACTGGTGTGCAGGTTCATGTTCCTCCGTCACTGGCAACCTACTCGGCGTGGGGTGTGGTATCGAGTATGGTCACCTGCTCGAATCAAACTTCGCAGTTTCCACGTTACACGTGAAACTGGAAGAAGAAGACGACTGCTCTCACCATTAGAAAGAACAAAACAAAAACAAAAACAAAGAAAGAAATTAAAGAGCATTGCAGATCGTCTGAACCAACGCACAAACAAACGTCTTGCATCTTTCAGTTCACACACACACACACACACACACACACACACACACACATATGTACGCACACACACGCACGCACGTAAACAAACGAACACATACGCATACACACTCACACACACACGAACGCACATGCACGCGCACACACGCACGCAAGGACACACAAACACACACACACACACACAAGTGCAAGCACGCACACACACATACGCAAACACATACACACACACACACACACACACACACACACACACACACATCCCCCCACGACGATGCTTCCACACTCAAACCCCACCCCACCCTACACAGCCTTTGCTTTCCCTCCTCTCTACGCCCCCTCCAGAAACAATAACCGCTGGCCAGGAATAACGGAAATGCCGTAATGACGTCTGGAATCACTCTGTGAGCTGAAAGAAAAGGTGTGTGTTATGTGTGTGTGTGTGTGTGTGTGTGTGTGTGTGTGTGTGTGTGTGTGTGTATTTGTGTGTGCGTGTGTGTGTGTGCATTTGTGTGTGTATGTGTGTGTGTTTTTGTGTGTGTATGTATGTGTATGTGAGTGTGCGTGTTGGGGGAGGGTGTGTGTGTGTGTGTGTGTGTGTGTGGGGGGGATTGGGGTGTCCGAGTGTGGGTGTGGCTGTGTGCGGGTGTGTGCAAGTGTGTGCGTGCGCGGTGTGTGTGTGTGTGTGTGTGTGTGCGAACGTGAGTGTGCGTGTGTGCATACGTGTGTACAGGCGTGCGTACGTGTGTGTGCGTGCGTTTGTGTGTGTATGTGTGTGTGTGTGTGTGCGCGTGCGTGCGTCCGTGTGTGTTTCTGCGTGTGTGTGTGTGTGCGTGTGTGCGTGCGTGCGTGTTTCTGTGTGTGTATGTGTGTGTGTATGTGTGTGTGTGTGTTTTTTCTGTGTGTTTCTCTCTGTGTGTGTGTGTGTGTGTGTGTGTGTGTGTGTGTGTGTGTGTGTGTGTGTGTGTGTGTGTGTGTGTGTGTGCTTCGTTCTCTTCACAGACCCATTTGCAGCTTCCGTTTGAAGGAGACAGACGCGTCGGTTTTCCAGGCCTGTGGCTGCGAGGGAAGAGTTACGCTCCGCCAAGACCTGATGGCCGAAGGTTGCGTTCAGCTAGTGGTGGAATTGCTTTGGACTGTTCCAACAGCAGTTAAAAACTTTGATGTCATTCTTCTTCTTCTTCGTAATGTTATTGTTCTACTACTACTACTACTACACTACTACTGCTGCTGCTGTTGCTGCTACTGCTGCTACTGCTACGACTACTGCTACTACCTTACACACTGCTGCATGTCACGTAAGTCACACAGCGAAATACGCCCAAAACCAATGCTCATGTCTGAAGTGGAGCAGATTAGAAAATGAAGTAAAATCGTAAAAAAACAACAACAACAACAAAACCAAACAAACAAACAAACAAACAAAAAAACCCACCTGAAAGTATTTCTTATTTTTCAGATCAAGTTGAATGTGTGCATTTCACTATGAAACAATGTTCTTGAATTAAATGTCTGATTCTCCCCTCTCTCTTTGTCTCACTGTCTCTGTCTGTCTGTCTCTCCTTTTGCCTTGTATCTTAACTATCTATCTGAGACACACACACACACACACACACACACACACACACACACACACACACACACACAAAATTAAAGCATGTGTGAAGGATTAATGGAAGATTCATTTCCTTTCATTTTTTTACACACTACGATGGGCTCTCAAGGCCTAATCATTGCGTTAAATTTATGCAAATGTCGTGCATATACTGCTTTCTTTTTATGGCAATAGCAGTGTAGCATATATGGATGTGTACGCACGCTTTGACACCTCCTCCTAACTGAAACTGAAACTGGAAGAGAGTGAACAAAACTGAAATCAGAAAAGAACGAAAAACAAAAACAAACCAACAACAACAACAAAATGAACAAACATTAATGCAAAGATACACAACAACACCACTGTTTCGTTGATGCCAACAACAACAAAACAACAACAACAATAATAATAATAATAGTAATAATAATAATAGTAATAATAATGATGATGATGAAGATGATGATGCTGACGATGCTGTCTAATAACCTGAATGTGAACCCACCAAAGAAAAAAAAACGAGACTCATCAAACGCACAACCAAAACCAAAACCCTTGTGCACTTCAGTGTGTGTAGCCACCTGATCACATCACTTACCATCACTGCACGGGGCAGGGGGAGTGGGGGGGGGGACAATCCTGGGTTCAAGGTAACCTCTCCAATGACTAACTCCCGGGGACTGGGGGGGGGGGGGGGGGGGGTCATCGGAAACATAATCAAGATAATGGAACACACCGCACAACCCATCAGGCAGTATCATCCATCCCGCACTTAAACCCTGTTCATCACAGATATTGGGGATGGGGGGGGGGGGGGGGGGGGAGGGGGTGAGGGATGCTGGGGCAAGGAAAGAGTAACAGCATATATATATATATATATATATATATATATATATATATATAACGGACTCCCTCCCTGTCTCTCCTGGCCTCGGGGTCATATTTTACCTGGGTAGGGTGAAATAAGCTTACCTGTGTACGTCCATGACATGACGACGTTCAGAAGGTCTTTTTTTGTGGTGGTTACTTTTCTGTTTGCTTTGTTTGAATAAACTGGAACGAGGAAACTTCTTTCCCGTTGATACAGCGATGGTACAACTGCTCTTTGCCACACTGGCGTACCTTTTCGTTCAGTCTTGTTGATGGAGGGCTAATCTAATGATTTTCCCCCACCAATTCCGTGTCTGTGTTGTAGTTTACTGGCTGTAATGGCGGTTTATTTTTTGTTTTTGTTTGTTTTGTTGTTGTTGATTTTTTGTTTGTTGGTTGGTTGGTTTTTGTTGTTGTTTTTCTTGTTGTTGTTGTCTTTTTTTTTTGGGGGGGGGGGGGGACACGGGGGGGGGGGGGACCGGGGGGGGGGGAGATAGAGTTTAAAGAAGTAGCAAGTTAAAAGAAGTAGCATAGCGTTGGCAGCTTCATAACAACAACATGGCCGTGAAGTTCTTTCGTCCATTGTCCCGGCTAGATGCAACAAGGGAAATATTCCGTCGTATATTAAGTATAATGTCGAAAATGTTCATGACCATGTGGGTGTGTACCTTCGTTTGGACAGACTATAAGACAGATATTGTTGAAAGTTCCCCACCCCACCCCACGTCCCCCCCACGTGGTACACAGGTAAAATGTTTCAGCAACACCTGGGTATGTTTCATTTTATCTTGTCTGGGTCAGACTGAATTAATGAAGAAACATTCCCATGGTATGGCAATCTGGAATAAAAAGAGGTTCTAAACCACATCTGGGTATATTGTGCCTTTTACTCCTATTTGCGTAGACCAGCACAGATAAGAAAATGGCGATGTGGAAAAGTTCTTCAGCATTCGTATGGGTACTCGTGTCACGGAATCTTAAGCGTGGAACTGGAGAGGGATGGTCGCTGTCTGCTGACCTGAACGATTCCTATTTCCGGGTCTGGCTGAAGATGGTTTGACAAGCCATTGTGTTCTCAGGCAGGGTACACACACACACACAGCCTGTGTTCTGGATCAATGTATAATGTGGTGTCTCGTTAGAACCAGCATCACCTGTAACTGCGTTCTTTTCTTTTCTTCTTCTCTGTCTCCCCCACACATTTACAAAGAAACGAAGAGGCAGAGAAAGGAAAAGAGAGGGGGGGGGGAGGACGGGGAGGAGAGAGAGAGAGAGAGAGATCGGGAGAGGGAGAGAGAAAGAGAGAGAGGGAGAGAGAGAGAGAGAGAAAGAAAGAGAGAGAGAGAGAGAGAGAGAGAGAGAGAGAGGATTCAAGGAAGGACAGAGTTGGGTGTGCGGAAGACAGAAAGAATGATATGCCTACACACAGACAAGTATATCCGTCAATTCATTCTGTTGACAAACTTTTGTGATATAAAAACAAGGAGAAAACTAACAATGAGAGAGAACAGACAGACACAGACAAAAAAGAGAGAGACAGAGATAAACTGAGAGACAAGAGAAAGACGAAAAGAGAGGGGGAGAGAAAGAGGGGGGGGGGGGGAAGAAAGAGACAGACACAGACACACACAAACACACACAAGAGAGAGAGAGACAGAGACAGAGAGAGACAGAGACACAGAGAGAGAGAGAGAGAGAGACAGGGAGAGAGGCAGAGAGAGACAGAGAGAGAGACAGAGAGAGATATAGTAGATCAGACAAGGAAGTTTCATTCGTCGTGGAAAATGTCTTTACAATATTTCAAAAGTTAAGAATCAAAAGCCAGCGAAACGATATAAGAATAAATAAAACATGAGGAAAAAAAATCGTTTCCGAAGACAGGAAACAAAGTTTATACACCACCCCTCGCCTTATCCTCCTCCACAAACTTCTGCAACACTATCTCTTTGATGCTTGAAGAAGGAAAAGAACACATTCAATGCGTGGGCGGCGAAAGTGGTCGGAAATGTGTGTGTGTGTGTGTGTGTGTGTGTGTGTGTGTGTGTGTGTGTGTGTGAGAGAAATTGTGTGTGTGTGTGTGTGTGTGTGTGTGTGTGTGTGTGTGCTCGTTTGTTTTTGGCCGCTTTTTATATTTCAAAGTGACCTCATTTTCTGGCTTAAACGGGGATGCAGATATTTTGTAATCTCTCTCTCTCTCTCTCTCTCTCTCTCTCTCTCTCTGTGGTTTGCCAGTGTACGTACATATGGTTATCGTCAAGTGACTGCTTTTTTTTTCTTTCTTTTTTTGTAATTAAAAGAAAATGATAAAGAAAAGAAATTCAGAACGCACAAGCACATGCGTACGCACATACGGATGCGTGCGCGCTCGCACACACACACACACAAATACAAACTCACACACACACGCACACATACAACCACACACACACACACACACACACACACACACACACACACACATGCACACATACGCACATACGCGCGCACACACACACACACACACACACACACACACACACACACGCACACGCATATGCACACACTGAGAGAAAGACAGACAGACAAAACAATCAGGCAGATAGACTGCAAGTCTCTCTCTTTCCATGGTCTCTCTCTCTGGTTCTCTCTGGTTCCAGCTTTGTCTCTGGTGGTTCTCTCTCTCTCTCTTGTCTCCCGCCGTCTGTTTTGAGTCTCTTGTCTCCTTCCTACCTCTCCCTTCATTCCATCCTTCTTCTCATCACGCACCCACACGTCCTCTCCCACTCCACCCCCAGAGCTCTCTCTCTCGCTCTGTCTCTCTCTCTCTGTCTCTCTCTCTGTGTCTCTCTCTCTGTGTCTCTCTGTATCCTGTCTGTGCGCTTCTTTGTAGCCACCCCCGCCCCCGCCCCCACACCCAAATCCCCCTCCCCCCCCCCAAACATATACTACTCAGTCTCATAAGTAGTTGTATGACTCCACGTAACGTGGTCCCCATACCGACCCCTGCCCCCGACCCCTGCCTCCCACACCCCCTCCCCCTCCCTCTCCTCACAGCCCTTCCTGTACTACCCCCCCACCCTCCTCCACATCCCCCCCCACCCCCCCCCCCCCCCCGACTCTCCCAGACGGGCCAGAAGACTGATCTCCCATCAACGAACCGGTCATACAGGTCAATACCAGATCCCCTCCACCCCCCCCCCCCCCACACACACACACACTCTCGCATATGTCCCGCTCCACGCACGGACGCACGCACGCACGCACACACTCACACGCGCACGCACACACACAAACACACACACACACACACCACGCATACACACACACGCACACATCTTTCCCACTAACCCCCCCCCCCCCCCACCCACCCTCACGCCCCAACCCTGCCTCTTCTCTGACCCCCCCCCCCCCTATCCCCCTATACCTCCACCTCCACCCCTCCTCTCTTTTGCCAGAACAATAGCCTCTTTTCTTGTCCAAGAATAACGGCTAATGCCGCAACAGTTGCAAGTCTGGAACCTGTTCTGGATATGGAGGCAGGCGGACGGGACCGCAAAGAGATGAGAGGGATGCTATTTACAGCGCAAGCAAATTACAAAATTCGCAGACAGATAAGTTCCGTGTTGTTGTGTTGTTTTTTTTGTTCGTTTTTGTCGCTGTTGTTATTTGCTTTTTGTTTTTGTTGTTCAAAGGTGATATCGCCAAAACAAATGCACTTGATATTAGGGAAATATTTAGTTTACAATGAATTACACAACATTTTGAACACACACACACACACACACACACACACACACACACAACAAAACAAAACAAAACAAACAAAAAACAAAAACAAAAGAAACAAAACAAACCGGGTCTGCGAATCAGACATAAAAGACTGAGAGTCCAATGACAAGGTTTTAAAGATGAACTGAAGCACAAAGAATCATTCCCTGATAATTCCCTGCCTGAGTTCCCGTGTCTCTTAAATTCTGTGTTTGATAATAAGTGACGAAATTCTTGTGTGTGTGTGTGTGTTGTGTTGTGTAGTTCTAAATATCTCACGTGTTCTGGAACGTGATGTGGGTAGGACCTTTTGGGAAAAAAAAAAAAAAAAAATCACAACACACACACACACACGCGCGCGCGCGCGCACGCACGCACGCACGTAGAGCAAGGGAGGGGGATGCTGAGTGCAAACTAGGCAGGCCCACATTTTATGGAAATACTGACCCAGTGACCCAGCCCTGTACGACGTACTCTTTGACCAAGGCTGACTGACATGCGGCAAGAAAAATAGTTTGTGCATGCGTGCGTGCATGCGTGCGTGTGTGTGTGTGTGTGTGTGGTTTTGTGTTGGTGTGCCTCTGTATGTCTGTGTCTGTGTTTGGGAAACGGGGTGGTTGTGTGGAGGGCGGTGGTGGAGGAGGGGTTCTCGGATGTGTAGGTGTTCGACTGTGGGTGCGGAAGAGACAGTTAAAACTTTATCGGTAATAATAATAATAATAATAATAATAATAAACAGATAATGGTAATGGTAATGCTGGTAATAGTAAAGAATGATCACGATCACACGGTGATCATGACGATCGTGACAACAATCATCATCATCATCATCATCATCAACATGATGACAACTGCACGGGGGCAGTGCGGGCGAGTCAGGCCCACCAACACCAACTATTTGATCACGTGCTCGTACTCGTTGACAGACAGTAGGCACAGCACACTGACCCGCGCTGAACTCTCCGCCCCCACATATATCCACC
>NC_134899.1:21224026-21226526 GCF_041734735.1 Babylonia areolata
GGGGAAGAATAATTTGCGACCTTCACTGTCTATGTAATGCTTGAGCTGATAAAGTAAAAACAGACGTGCCAAGTTTGTTTCTCTCTCTCTCTCTGTGTGTGTGTGTGTGTGTGTGTGTGTGTGTGTGTGTGTGGTCATAGTATTTGTGGGATTGGCATTTGAGCTCATCACCCACTATGACTCACAAGACGTGGTGCTTATGGACGTGTTCAATGGAGTTATCAACGACATTCAAGGCGGTAACAAAGGGATTTTTTTTTAATGCTTTTGTCTGGGTGTGTTAATCATACTCTTTGCTATATCGGGATGAAGTGCCATAGAGTTGCACCATCTAGAACCATCATTTAAACCCGTTTGAAGAGAACGTTGAACTGAAGCAACACTGATACCATTGGAATAAAGGGAAGTGTCACCTGAAAAAACATATCCCAGATCATACGAGACTTTGGGGTCTGATGTGGACAATGGAAAGTCACTAATAAATATGCAGAATAGAAGTGGTCCTAGAAGAGATCCTTGAGGAGCTCCACTTTTTTTTTTTGTTCGCGTGGAAGACAAGTTGCCATTGGTGATCTGCCGGCGGTAAGGTGCGATTCGGGAAAAGACGGTGTGGTTGGGTATTTGGGATCCAATAACAATTTATTATTTGAAATAATATTGCGTGTGTACGAGTGTGTGAGTGTGTGTGTGTGTGTGTGTGTGTGTGTGTGTGTGTGTGTGTGTGTGTGTGTGTGTCTGTGTGATATATTAGAGAGACACACAGACAGGCAGGCAGGCAGACAGAGACAGACAGGCAAGAAGACAGAGCGAGCAAACGAACGACAGAGAGACAGACAGATTGAGAGACAGGCAGAGAATGATGACTGATGAATGATGGATACTTATATAGAGCAGAGACCAAGCTTTAAGCGCTTTACAAACACGGGGTCATTTGCACAACAGGCTGCCTACCTGGGTAGAGCCGACTGACGGCTTCCATTAGGTGCGCATTATTCGTTTCCTGTGTCACGGAAACATACACACTCAGAAAGACATGTAATATTTTACGTATATGACCTTTTTTTTTCTTTTTCTTTTTTTAATTCACCCCGCCATGTAGACAGCCCTACTCCATTTTCGGAGGTGTGCATGCTGGGTATGTTCTTGTTTCCTTAACACCGAACACTGGCGGATATATATTACAGGATCTTTAACGTGCGTATTTGATCTACATGCGTATACACACGAAGGGGAATCGGGCACAAGCAGGTCTGCACATATTATGTTGACCTGGGAGATCGGAAACATCTTCACCCTTTATTCACCAGGCGCCGTTACCGAGATTCGAACCCGGGACCATCAGATTGAAAGTCCACTCGGCTATCGCGCCCGTCAAGAGAAAGAAAAAGAGGCTGAGAGACAACAGAGACAGGGAGAGAGATAGAGATAAAGACAGAGATACACGGACACGCACACAAGACAGAGAGAAAGAGGGAGAGAGAAAGAACAACAGCAGCAGCAGCAGCAGCATCAAAAACAAGAAGAAACAATGATGAAGGAAAGAAAGAAAGCGACACAAGTCATGGCCACTTTAGAGAATTGAAGAACGCTCCCCCCCACCACGACCCCCACCCCCACCCCCCCCACCCCTACCACCCTCTCCTCCCCCCTTTTTTATTGCTCAGGGGAGACAACACACTCTCCAAACAAGGAGGACAAGCTGTCAACAAACAAACGCACTTTACGTTTTCCTTTAACATCCGCCAAGCCTCCAGAGAGTTCCTGGAGAAAGGAAGGAAGGAAGGAAGGAAGGAATGGGCGAGGGGAAAAAGCAGAAAGTAAAGTCTGTGGGTTGGAAGTCGTAGGAAAACGATGGATCGTCAAGCCTTCGCGATAAACATTGTTTTATTTTTCAAGGGGTAGGTTTCTTTTGTGATTTTATTTTGTTTTGGTTTCTTTTTGGAAAACTGGACAGCCTCCTCCTCCTTCTGCTTCCCCTCTCCTCCCTTATTCTCTCTCTTTCCCTCTGTCACTCACATAGATCTCTCTCTTTTTTTCTCTGATATATATATACATATATATATATATATATATATATATATATATATATCTGTGTGTGTGTGTGTATGTGTGTGTGTGTATAGAGAGAGAGACACAGACAGAGACAGACAGACAGACAGACACACACACACACACACACACACACACACAGACGCTTCAGACATTATTTATTGACATTGGCCTATCTACAGCCCTTATGGCAAGGGGACGTAATTCTCAATTGCAACGTCGTGTATTGAACGAAAAAACAAAAACAAACTATGAACAGTAAATAAAACAATTCTTGTCAATAAGCTTTTCTAGAACAAGGTGAATTAATTGTTTATAGATGCATGTGCCCAATACAAGCACACATACATCATCTTCAACCACACTCTATCATCTCTATCATCAAGCTCTACTATTTAGCCTAATTGACAACCACAACAACAAATACACAGAGAGAAAGAGAGAGAGAGAG
>NC_134899.1:21239026-21264026 GCF_041734735.1 Babylonia areolata
AACTGGTCAGCCTATATAAGCAGTTTGGAAACGAAATCCTCTGGAGAGACCTTCAAGTTCAACATTTCATCAAGTTCTCAACTGACGTGGTCAGCTCTTCGGGTTAACTCACTCAGTACGGTCAGTCCTCTCTTCTCCTCTACACAGACCCCTCGGATGTCCAGTGGGTGTCTGAATGACCCAACCTTTAGCTTCCGTCGTCAGAATTGTGGTATTCTTTGGTCAACGTTCACCTCTTCAGTATAAGAGCCTCCCGCTTGTAATATTTTGATGATGGTAATTGGGGTGAAACGCTGTTAACGTCGTTTCTTTCGCCGTTCGTATAGAGAGAGTTAACGAACTGCTTTGTATGCCGCTTTTAGTTGGAATTGTCAGACACGGCACGTGTGAGTCAAGGACACTGTCGCCACCCAGACAGGCCTGTCTCCTGACCACTCTTCACTGACCCTCAGTGAGCCGGGGCGATATCAGCACGTGATTTTCGTTTTTTTCGAGAATTACGCTACCTCTGCATTCCCCGCGAGTTATCGCTCGCACTGGTGTGTGCGTGTGTGTGTGTGTGTGCGTGCGTGCGTGCATGAGTGTGTGTGTGTGTGTGATGAAAGTCATCACATCGCAGTAGACGTGTTTTTTTTCGTGTAGCATAACACTTTAACTCTCTCCATACGAACGGCGAAATAGACGACGTTAACAGCGTTTCACCCCAATTACCATCATCAAAATATTGCAAGTGGAAGGCTCTTATACTGAAGAGGTGAATGTTGACAAAGATACCACAATTCTGACGACGGAAGCTAAAGGTTGGGTCATTCAGACACCCACTGGACATCCGAGGGGTCTGTGTAGAGGAGAAGAGAGGACTGGCCGTACTGAGTGAGTTAATGAGAGAGGCAATATATACACACATGTGACTGACGGGACTAACGGACGACAAGACAATACGGAGACAAGCATAAACACGTACATCACCAAAGATGAACAAAGTATTTTTTATTTTGATTCAAAGAGCTTGTGGATTGGCGCTGGGCCGAGACCTAGCAGCTGCAACAGCAGCGGCAGCAGCAGCAGTACTGCTGATGGCGCCACTGTGGAGGGCAGCCAAGTTGTGGAGAAGGCGCTGAGGAGCAGCCTGTGTCCTGGACCGAGGACTAGAGTGAAACGGACTTGAAGGACTGAGTATTCCCGTTATGTGTTGTGCAATGTGTTGTGTGTTGTTGCCCTTCATAGTTAGTATGAGTGTGTGAGTGAATGTGTGAATTTTTCAGAGTTTTTTTTTGTTGTTGTTGTCGTATATAAATATTTGCAAAGATACCCGTCTCCTGTGTGATTCTTCTTTATGCATGTGAACATTGCTGACTGAGAGGAGTGAGATGTGAAGTTTTCTGTCTGTATCTAAACAGGTATGAATGGATGTCTTTACAGTGTGCGTGATGGCGAGCACCGTCTATTTCTTGCTGCCTTCAGTTTTTTTGTTTGTGTTTTTTTTAACATTAAGTAGTTGTCATGAAAACAAGGTTGACCTGGAACGAAGTATTTTCCCGAATAAAAAGCACATTGAATCTTGTCTTTAACTTAGAGTGTTGACATTAACATTGGTCGTATTCACGTGATTATAAAGATAATATGGAAAGTCGTCGTTTTTCCTTTTCTTTACCTCAGTGTGCGTTTGCGACTGCAGAACACTGGAACATGCACGTTTAAGATCCCACAATTCCATAATGTCAACAAGTCCGTTCGTAATTCATTGAATGATGGAAGGAACTGAGTTGTGATGTACAAGTTTGTTCAGCTGTAAACATTTTTTTCTGTCTAATCTACGGAATCAATGTTGACCCTAAGCCAAGTAGACGTTCCTTAATTAAGATCGCTTGAGGAAACTTGCTCTGAAGTGTATGGCTGCAAAAAAAAAAGTGAAGGAAAAGGTGATTAATGGATACATTGTATAATTGCAGTTTACCCAGCAGCTTGATAGACTCCCCTAATTCTCCGTCGATTGCAGTTACTACTTCGCTCATACTCTGTGCCTGCTTGCTTGCTTAATTAACAGCAATGACGCGTGTGTGACTGACTGATTGTGCGACACTGCGTGAATGATGTCAAAACTGGTGTATTGTTTTACAGACATGTACAGGAATTCAGTACATGTGCAGTTTCGTTACTTGCTGTTGAATCGTTGCTGTACAGTAAAAGAGAGAACCAAGGTGACCAGTCATGGGTTGCCAAAAATGAACTCAAAACGACCATTGAGAATTGTCCTCAAATTCAATGTTTGCTCCACAGATTCAGGAAACGTATTTACGCAAAGCCACTCAGCTGAGCGCAGCTGACAACAGCGCTTATGGAATCTTGGCCAAGTACCAGAACATTCCTGGTGTCTTTTGCGATCGCCACGAGGAAGGTAGGCTGTATGTTTGGGTCATCCCTCCACTGACTTTCTGTTGTGTTCCATGCAGTTTCTACGGCTTGCCGTGCAGGGTGGGGGAAGGTGCATGCGTGCACGCGCGCGCGCGTTTATTTGTGTGTTTGTGTGCGTGCGTGTGTATGTGCGAGTGTGGTATGGAAGGCGAAAAGAAGTCAGGATAAATAGATAAATAAATAAATACTGGTCGACTGTCGTCACCCAAAATCATACCCAAAATAAATTGTTGAAATGTTTATCCAGTATTGTCGTCATCCACGAAATCGCCTTCCCTGTGCATGGACCCTGACTGCGGAAGACGGTATGGGGGAATGGAAAGCAGGAGGTTGCCTGTCCCAACTTTTTTCATTAGTTTAAACAAATAATGATAAATGCATCCGTATGTAGATAGCTATCAAAATAAACAATCCATTGTCGCTATCAGCCGGACCACACCTTTCTAATGAGGGGAGAGAGAGAGAGAGAAGGGGCAAACACAGACACACACACACACACACACAGAACAGTTTTTTGACAAAAGCTTATGGGGCTCATCAGTCAAAGGGGGCGTGGGAGGAAGGGGGGGGGGGCATACAAACAAAGTGGACGTGAACATGCAATATCAAATACAGCATTGGACAGACGTAATAGCCGAATGGTAAAAGCGTTGGACTTTCAATCTGAGGGTCCCGGGTTCGAATCTCGGTAACGGCTCCTAGTGGGTAAAGGGTGGATATTTTTTCCGATCTCCCAGGTCAACATATGTGCAGACCTGCTAGTGCCTCAATGAACCCCCCCTCGGTTGTACATGATACGCAAGCAGATGATCAAATACGCACGTTAAAGATCCTGTAATCCATGCCAGCGTTCGGTGGGTTATGGAAAAAAAGAACATACCAGCATGCATCCCCCCGAAAAACGGAGTATGGCTGCCTACATGGCGGGGTAAAAACGGCCATACACGTAAAAGCCCACTCGAACGTGGGAGTTCTGGCCTACGAACGCAGAAGAAGAAGAAGAAATAGAGAGAGAGAGAGAGAGTTGGCTTGGGCCTGATTTGGATCTTGTCCTGATTAAAAAAAAAATTGTACCGTGTTGTAATTATCCTTAATTATCTATCCCCTCGCCCAAGCACCCCTACACATTCACCCCATTTTCCACCTCCAACCGCCCCCCCACCCCCCCACCCTCCTTTACATTTCACCACTCATTTCTTCTTCCTCTGTACGCCATTCACCCATCACCCTCTCCTTTTTTTTTCTTCTTTTTAACATTTTTTTTAAAGGAAGGGGTGGTGGTGGTGGTGGTGGTGGTGCAGATTTGTTATGTGTGCTGTCTGAGCAAACGCGTCCACCACGTCGCGACACCACTCTTGTGTCAACCCGAGTGGCTTCGATCACGCCTGGGGGTCAGTTAAGATGGGGAGGGGCGATCTAATCGCCCCCCGCCCCCCTTTCCCCCATTTTACTCTCCTCTTCTCGGTTTCTAAGAAAGAAAAAAGTCGAGGAGTGCAGAATGTAGGCTGCAGTGCAGTTTGTTTACTCCTTAGCCGCGCTCCCCACCACCACTTCGTGCTGCCTTATGTGCAGTGCCTTGAGGGGTATTTATTTACACAGACTCATTTCACGTTTTAATCATTTTTTTATGTCATGCGATGTCTCTCCTTTAAAAAAAAAGAAGAAATTGTAAGCAATGTCTCTCTTTAAAAAGATTTGTAGATGTGCGTGCGCGCGCGCGCGTATGTATGTCATTTTTGATATATTTCATTTATTTTCATTATCTTTTTTTCTGGGGGGTGGCTTGGGTGGGAGGTTTCTCAGTCCTCAAGAAATAGTGGTTGCGATATATTGCTGTTTCTCGAGTCTGTCAGTCTGTTTGGCATCGATTTTTCGCAAACCGCATGGCCGGCTGCTCAAGGTCGATGTTCCTTGGTGGTATGGTAACATAGTTATTTGTCTTTTGAATATGTATTATGATCATTATCGTTGTCATCATCGTCGTCGTCATCATCATCATCAATAACAGCATTTTATCTAGTCCCCCTTCCCACCTCCTTCCCTGATAACGGTAAATATCTGAGGCATATTTCTGAAAAGAATACCCATGCAAAGTTAACTGAAACGTCGTTTTGTCAGAAGACTTGAATGCGCGCTGGTTCCAAGCATTCCATCTTGCTGGTTTGTCTGTTATTTTGATGTGTGTGTTTTGTTTTGTTTTCATCACAATGGGGAGCTTTTTTTTTTTTTGTTCTTTTTGACAGGCCCAATTTCACATTGGGTTGTCAAGCGGCCTACCAGCAAAATCGTGTTTATTCAGTGGCATGCGTTGTACTCGTTGATCTACCAGGAAAAAAAAAAGATAGGAATGGATTCTTCTGACACTTTTTTTTTCAGTCTCAGTGTGTGTGTGTGGGGGGTGGGGGGTGGGGGGGGGGGGGGGGGAGCAGGAGGGGCAGTGTGCGTGCGTGTGCGTCTCTCTCCCCCAACCCCCTTGTTTCTCCGTCTGTCTGTTTCTACCTCTTTTTTTCTCTATCCGTCCGTATTGTTTGTCTTCATATATCTATGTGTGTGTGACACGTTTTATCTGTTATCCATGCAGACTCTATCACTGTCTGTTTATCTCTTCTTGTTGTTTTTGTTTCTTTACTTTTTGTTTTTTCTCACAGCAGACATAAATGATAATCTTTTTTTTTTTCTTCTTCTTCTTTTGCTTTGTCTCTCTCTTTTGTCTGCGTTTTCCTGTCTTTTTGTCTCTGTCTCGACTCTTTTGTCTATAATTTTGTCTGTCAGCCTGCATCTGTCTCTCTCTATCTCTGTTTCACGCACACGCACACGCACACAAGCGCGCGCATACTCGCGCTCACTCTGAAAGCTTGGTGTATCCAGTTTATTAGGTCCCCCAGAGGCTGTCGCGTGCTTGGCATATTTCTGCAGTTTCACTGGCGTGTGGGGGCGACTACTGTGAAAACGACTCGTCAAACCGGAACGTGTGGTTTACCGTGACGTCGTCGCAGGCAGTGCAGGCAGGCCCGCGGTGGTGTGTATGTAGATACACGGCCTTTGTGGTTCGTTTCCGTGTTCTCATTCCTGGCATTCCGCTCTTTTTGTCACTGAAGCTTCGAGTTGTCACTGAGAGGCTTCACAACAGCAGAGGTGGGCGGGTTTCGTGTTTTCCAAGTCAGTGTTTCTCCATTCCAATGCATCCCCACCCCACCCCCCTCTCTCTCTCTCTCTCTGTTTATTTGTTCGTTTGTTTCTGTTTGCGTGTGTCTGTCAGTCTGTCGAGTCTCAGTGACACACAGACAGAAACAACAACAACACCACCACCACACACACACACACACTGACACGTGATAGGCATATTCCTTGCACGCACACTTACACGCACGCACTGCAAGCACATACACATGCACACACGCATAAACACATGCACAAACGCATATTCACTCATACATACGCACGCACGCACGCACACATACACGCACACACACACACAATCGCATGTACTCAGCAGAAATAGACACGGGGGGGAGGAGAGAGAGAGGGAGACAGACAGAATGAATGCACCTGTTTCAAACCTTTATTCATTGATTTTTATGCGTAAAAAGACAACACTCATTAAAGAATGCTTTTAATACAAATCACACGTAACTAAATTTTACTAAAATTGCGATCATTATTTAAAAAAAATCTCTTCTAAATGATTTCATAAAGATAAACATCAGGCTGCTAAATTAAAAGGCAATGACACAACCCGTTATCTCGAAAGCGTTTAAATGGGATGAAAGTGCGTGTGGAAGTAAACCGTGGATTGCTTAAAAGTTATCGGCATTTACAAGACCAGTTTAAACAATCTCAAATGCACTTAAGTAGGATTAATGTGAGTCTCTCTCACACACACACACACTCACTCGCACTCACACACACACACGCACACACACACACACACACACACACAGAGGGTACGCGCGAGCATGTGTACCAGATAAACAATTTCAAAAGCACTTAAGTAGGAAGGTTAACATGTGTGCCTCTCTTTCTCTGTGTGTGTGTGTGTGTGTGTGTGTGTGTGCGTGTGCGCGCGGGCGCGCTTGCTTACGTGTACGTGCCGTGTGTGTTTGGATTTGTCATTTCTCTCCAAGTGACATTGGACGAGAACAGGAAAAGAAAAAAACACTGTGCACCCATGTAAGCGACTTAATATGAGTGCGTGCGTGTACACGTGCGTGCGCTTGTGAGTGAATGATTGTATATAGATATGCGTGCTCATGTCCAATGCATACACATCTGCGTATGTATACATGCGCGTGAGTGCGTGCGTGTGCGTGCCTACATGTTTGTTTCACACTTAATAAACATGTCCACCTATCTCGCAAAAAGCCTCATGCATCTAGATACTCACCACGCATCCTTGCTTTGGACAACTTATGACATCTACAGTTGCCTGCACAATACAAGTCAACTTCAGTTGACGGTCTCTCGGCAAAAGCCCTTTAAAGGTCGAGTTTCCTCTGCAGTTGTCCCTGGCATATATTCATTGCATTGGTCCGTAGCATTGTGAGAAGGTGGTCGCTGTGTTGTTTCGGTTTCGGTTCTTGGAGGAGATGGATCTTCGGGAACACCGGGCATCTAGTTCTCGTGCTCTGTTCAATGCGCGCGCGCGCGCACACACACACACACACACACACACACACGTTTCGAGTTTTAATTATCCTTTCACTCCTATTGGAGTATGGAGGATTACTACAAAATAAACTTTTCATGCCCAGAACAAACATTTCCAAATACACAACAATGTCACATAAAAGTTGAGAAAACACAAATGTCTTCCAAAAGTATAACTAGGCAACATTTGCAAATCTAATCATCTTACTTACAGCCAAAATGACTTTTTTGCCTCCTTTGAGCATTTACAAAAATTAAAAACCGATTTTGGAGACAAATGTTTTTTTAGGAACATGTCTATTTCGTAACTGATCATAATTGTGACATTCCATTATAAAATGAAACTCATCACCAATCACAGACATGTTACAAACTTTACAAAGCCATAACTCTCGTGGTGTGCCTTTGTGTCTCCCGGTTTCTATTTCCAGCTTATGATTACTACTTTGAAATCTGAAGAAGCTGATAACGTAATTATCAGGCGTTTGACTTATATATTTTTCTCTACCAAATCCACTTTTGAAATTTCGATAAAACAAACATTTACTACTCGCCTCTAGAGCATGTCTCCATTGATTTTGAAAACTATCTCTCAAAGCAATGTTGACATTCTTGCAGAAAGATTCCCTCTCCAAGAAGAATTGAGCATCCCAAGCACAGTCATACCCGGCTTCTTTTAAAATTTGTCTGATACAACTCATCCACTTTGAAGAATAAATACCATTTCGATATAAGTCAAGTAATATCAAATATATTTTCCCAGAATATTTTTCTGCGCTTGATATCACTAAGCTGGTCCAAAATCGAACTAATCTCATTTTCACTAACACACTAATTGGATAAATACCAGTTTCTCCATAAACAATTTGGGTCATAGTATTTCTGTTCAGTCTGAACAAGCGTTTCAAAATTTGTTCAAGTATATCTACATTTTCATAACCCCATATTTCTGCACCATACAACAAAATAGGAACAGTCATAGACTGGTACATGTCCAGAATGATATGTAAAGGTAAATCTTGATTTCTGGCTGATTGAAGTAACGAAAACATGGCTTTTTGGCCCTGTTCATAAATAATTTTTTTAGCTTTGTAAAAAGTTCCGTTTCTACTAAATTCGATGCCAAGATATTTAAAAGAATTGACAACATCCAAACATGCATCACCAAACTTAAAAACAGGTTTTAGCTTGTTTGTAGAATTAAATATCATCACTTTAGTTTTCTTTACATTGACCACTAGTTTCCATTTTAAACAATATTTGTGAAAAACATTGAGGGACTGTTGTAATCCTTCTTTCGTTTCTGAAAGTAAAATTGTGTCATCTGTATACAACAGTACAAATAATCGCATGTAATTATCTAACTTTTAAATGTTAACATTCAATAAAAGACCAACAGATGGACTCTTATGCTCAGTCAAATACGACTCTAAATCGTTGAGATACAGAGAAAAAAGCAAAGGCGAGAGATTTTCTCCTTGGCGTACACCCTTACAAATGCTAAAGAAATCAGATTTGTTACCATTTATAAACACACATGACTTAATTCTATCATACATTTTCATTATGACACGTAAAATTTTACCATTCACGCCTTCATGAACAAGTTTTTACCATAACCCACTTCTCCAAACTGAATCAAAGGCTTTTTTAAAATCAACAAAAGCACAGTAAAGTTTCTTCTTTTTCATGGAGAAAATATCAATTAGCGATTTCAAAACAAACATTTGATCTAATGTAGAATGGGACTGTCTAAATCCTGCTTGGGCCCCTGAAAATATATTGTTTACATTGATATAATCAGTCAGTCTAGCATTTAACACTGTAGTGAATAGTTTTCCAACACAGCTGAGCAAACTTATTCCCCAATAATTATCACAGTCAAGTGTATCACCTTTGCCTTTATACTACACCTTCGTCCAGTATCTTGTTAAATAATTTACAGTATGTTTCTGTCAGCAAAGGAACGCTGTTGATGATATATTCATTACGAATCATGTCTTCACCGGCACTTTCGCCTTTCTTCAGTCTTTTGATGGCTGAAGTAATTTCATCTTCAGTAATACATGCATTTAAAATATCATTATCCTCTAAATTGACAATGTGCATTGTCGTTGTACTGTCAATATGTTCATTATCATTAACGTTAAGGGTGCTGAAATGGTACACACACACACACACACACACTGAAATGGTGCGCACACACACACACACACACACACACACACACACACACACACACACAATCACACTGCAATGCACTACAATACGAGAAAAAAGGCCGGAAAAGACAAGGCGAAACAACACACTCCATCACAAGACAAGAAAAGGCGAGAGAAGACAAGGCAAGATAAGCAACTAAAGACTGTCCCCACCTCACACTCTGTGTGTGTGTGGTTTTGTCTTGTGTTTTTTTTTTTTTTTTTTGTTTTTTTTTCTTCATAGCCTTCAGTCAGCCTGTCGTCCGCATCTCTATTGGATGGTTCTGACGAGCTTCCAGGTCCGGGCTGTAAAAAAAAAACAAGAGAGGCAAGGCCTTCAAGACTCACTTGTGATACACTTTAAAAAAAAATCCAAGCTTTTTATGTATTGAGTATAATTTCAAAATGTAATGTTTAAGATGAAAAAGATCAGTTTAAAGCAAATTAACTCCCCTAGCATTAATTACAGAGTAATTTCCCTTTTTTACTATCTGCACCAAAACGTTTGCAAAATCAATAAAACTTCCATGCTTAGCAAAAGAAGTTCCTGTTTGAACAAAAAATGATAATAATGACTGCTCTTGTTGTTGGGTCAGAATATCAGATCAAAGTGCCAAGTTTAGATAATACAAAAAATATAAATATAACAGTAAATACAGTTTGCATATAATTAGGCTTCATTTTTTTTATTTTTTTGTGCCCATCCCAGAGGAGCAATATTGTTTTAGACAAGATGACTGGAAAGAACTGAATTTTTCCTATTTTTATGCCTAATTTGGTGTCAGCTGACAAGGTATTTGCAGAGAAAATGTCAATGTTAAAGTTTACCACGGACCCACAGACACACACACACACACAGAGTCAACCGAACACCGGGTTAAAACATAGACTCACTTTGTTTTCACAAGTGCGTACTTAATTGAACGCACGCACGCACGCACGTACACAAACACACACACACACTATATATATATAGAGAGAGATATATTTTGTATATATAATATATATATATATATATATATATATATATATATATATATATATATATATATATATATATATAAACGCCTTTCAACATAAAACATGATCAGCTGCACGGTGCAATGTAAAACAACAGGTAAATCATGCATGTATAAAAATTATGTATTTTTAAAAGTGCTATGTATTTATCCATATTATCATTATCATTGTAACACTGCCCATGGTGATAATGATGTGTGGTAGTAAAGGTGGCGGTGGCGGTGGGGGACGGGGTGGCTGGGAGCGCTCACAAGCATATTTTGTGTGCTTGTGAGAGGGGGTGGGTGAGAGTGCGTGTTTGTGAGTATGCATACTGGTGAGAGTCAGACAGACAGACACACAGAGATAGACTGATGCAGAGGCACACACACACACACACACACAAAAGAACCCTACAGAAACGGAGCAGTAACAGAGAGGGGTGTGTGGAGAGCAACATGGAAAGAGACAGAGAGATCGACACAGAGACTGAGACGAGAGGAGAGACAGATGGACACCGAGACAGACAGGGAGAAACGAGACAGAGACAGAGACAAGGGAACCATATAAGCCACGGCCTGTCAACAGAGCTGTCAGGTTGCAGATGACAACAGTAGCGTGTCGACAGGCAGAAGCGGTGGCCAACGAGTTCTTTCAGCTGTGGGGGGGAGGGAGGGACATGCACCAGCAGCTGGTGCAACAACCTGGCTGGGAGGAACGAACGCACGGGAAAAGGTCATTGACAACCAGCATGCACTCGCTGTGTCCTCTCGCATTTTTTAATTTTTTAATTAAAAAAAAAAAAACTTTCACAAAAGGAAAAGTCAGTAGCTTGCAAACTAAATGTCTGACACACACACACACACACACAGCGACCACCACAGCTGCTGTGAATTACACATGCGTGTGAAAGTTGGATGTGAAAGCGGTTTGAGTCATTTCCGCACATTACAACAAACCTAATAAGCAAACTGACTGATTCACCAGCTGACTTTTCAGCTAAGTACCTGACTGACTGGCTGAGTGACAAACTAATTTCGGGGGAGGAGGCAGAAAGTGGAACGACATGGGAAAAATCAGAACTTTTTATTTTATTTTTTTTTTTACAACAGATGAAAAGGGTGAAACAACGCTGCCGATTTACACACACACACACACACACACACACACACACATATATATATATATATATATATATATTTATATATATATATATTGTAAAAAGCTGGTTTAGTGAGAGTGTGTGGTTCGATTCTAATAGAAGAGAGAGGAGCAGACAGGGGGATATAGGATCAACTAATCATGCACTCACTCACTTGCACTCACTCACTCTCTCCTCACATCAATAGCAGGGCCACATGGAGTGGTTTTTATAGAGTGTTTACTTTACAATACAGCACACAGTAAAAAGTACACCCTACACCTAAAGCAGCACCTATAAGCAGCACACCTGGAACACAACCACACAACCAAAACCCAGGTCCAATTGGATAATCTGAGATAATTATTTGAACTAATGTAAGTAGGGGTATGAATGGGAAAGGATGAATTAGGTGAAAGGGGAATGTGGAAATTATATAGAGTATATATCTTACGGGTCTTATAAACCGTTCCAGAGTTCCTGGGCAGACGTAGAGACAGCCCAGTCCGAGGAGACGGGATCAACCCACCGTCCGAGGAGACGCGGTAGCGGCCCAGTCTGGGGAGACGGGATCAACCCACCGTCCGAGGAGACGCGGTAGCGGCCCAGTCCGGGGAGACTGGAGCGGGACAGACCTGGCTGTGGTCTGGTGAGGCTGGTGCAGCCTAGAGACATGTCTTGAAGACTAAGACACGTCCGAAGAACTACGTAATTTGTGTGTGCAGCACAAGAGGTGATATGTATGTTGACTGTTAGTTCGTGGACCCACAAAACATTGAAGAACAGAAGTCGACATTCCTCAGACTCAGAATCGGATGCCTGCGTTTGTGTGTGTGTACGTATGTCGGTCTTCTAGTTGCTTGTTTAGCAGAACAAATTGTAAATCTTTTTTTTTGTGTGTGTGTGTTAAATTATATAGGCTCAGGGGCAATACCTTGTGTCTTGTTTACGGAAGAGTGTGGGAGAATGAGACTGAACTCACATGTGAATGTTCGTTTCCTCCCTTTAGCGTCTGTCTTCCACTCTCTTGCGTAACAGTGTGTGATATGTGTGTGTGTGTGTGTGTTTGTGTATGTATTTGTGTGATATATATATATATATATATATATATATATATATATATGTGTGTGTGTGTGTGTGTGTGTGTGTGTGTGTGTGTGTGTGGCCAGTCAACAGGTGGCACGCCAAAAATTCTCAAAAGTACAAACCACTCGATCCCATCCAAGGTCGTTGACACATGAAGGCACGTGCACCGAACTGCATGGAAAAAAAATCCCCACCTAAAACCCCCAAACCCATATATATATATATATATATATATATATATATATGTGTGTGTGTGTGTGTGTGTGTGTGTGTGTGTGTGTGTGTGTGTCACCGTCAACATGTCCTCATCACACTGTATTTTTTTCCATTGCCCTCCACTTCCAAACCCCTCCCACAAAGACCATACCCCCCTTCCCTTCATTCTCTCCAGAGTCCGTCGAACGGTTTTTTTCCTCTCGTCTTTTTTCTCTTTTTTTTTTCAGGTTAAACTAACAGTTTTGAATGTTACTAACGTTGATCAAGTGTACTGGGTGCTGTAAGTGCATTGCTATTCTGAATTGGTGAACTGAAACCGAAAAAAGCTCGAATGTTAGTTGGTACATTAAACTACACAGACACACACACACACCACACACACACACACACACACACACACAGAAAATTTGTATTGGTACTCGAATAAATTTCTTTTTGATCGTAACAGGATAAGCAATCAATTGCTTGTTTTTATCTCGTCCCACCCTCGAAAGGAAAAAAAAAGAAATCGATAGAACCTAACAAACAAAATCATTAAAAAAAACAAAAAAACCACGAAGAGCAAAGAAGTAAAAGAATGGAAAAAACAACAACAAAAAAACAAACATGGATGATGAAACATGGATGATTGTGCGCATACGCATGTGTACACACCCTCACATGGATGACTGACTGAATGATTGGTTGTTTTTCTTCTGAAGATAATGAATTTTGTTTTTCTTCTGATGGTAATAAAGAAAGCATACATGCTTTCTCTTTATTATTTTTTTTTTCATATCAAACCCACCTTTTTATGTTGAAAAAAAAATACCCCCAAAGAACTGTCAATGTTATCTAAAATCATACGGAGTCAATTTGAAAAACTGATGAGCTGAGTCAAACTGACCTCTGTGTGTGCGCGTGTATGTGTGTGTGGTATGTGTGTGTGTGTGTGTGTGTGTGTGTGTGTGTGTCTCCAATCAACAGATGGTAGGCTCGATATACCTAAAAGTGCAAACCACTCAATGCGAAGAAGGCGGTGGGGTTTGGGGGTAGGGGGTGGGGCGGGGGGTGGGGTTGGAGGAAGAGGGGGGGGGGGGGCAGTGAAATACAGTCATGCAAAATGTGATGGCGACATGTTGATGATGGTATATTATATATTGATGCGGGTTGGGGTTGTTAGTTGCTTTTGGGGGGAGATGGGGGAGGAGTGGGGGAGGTGTTAGGGTTTTTTTGTGTGTGTGTGCGATTCTGTGCACCTGCCTTCATCTGTCGTCGACGTCGGGGTCGAGTGGTTTGTTACTTTTAGGTATTTCTGGACTACCATCTGTTGATTGGACACACACACACACACACACACACACACACACGGAATGACCTCGGAGGCGTGAATGAACGGATAGTAAAGGTCACTGACAACCAGCATGCACTCGCTGTGTCCCCTCGCACTTTTCAACTTTCACAACACCGGGACAAAGTGTCAGTAGCTTGAAAAGTAAATGACTGGCACACACACACACACACACACACATATAATTTATATCTACAATTTAGTGTGAGACAGAGGGAGGGAGAGATGGATGGCCACAAAATAAAATGAGATGAAATAAAATACATGAGGATAAAACGTCAACATTGTCCGAACCTCGAAGCGAGTAAGTTGGGGATAACATCTGCATATAACAACCCAAGTTTTTAGGCCTTGTGTAGGATTGAGGTAGGGGGAGGGGGGGATATGCTGGCTGACCTTTTGTCTCTGAACGTGTGTGCCACCCCCAATCCCCCTCTGCCACCCCTCCCATCCCCCCCCCCCCCCCCGCACGCACACACACAGCGAAACTAGCCCGATTGCTCATCCATATCATTATGCGAGTGAGCCTTCATGGCAGTGTTTCCACACACGCTCTAATTAACTGAAAGAAAGAGAGAAAAAAAAGTTGTATTGATGAGATCTCTCATATTCCAAGTTTTGCGAGGTGATGCCACTGCATGTTATGCGTGTGCTGCTTTCTTCTCTCGTTTTCTCTGTCTGTCTTTTTTTCCTGTCTGTCTGTCTCTTTCCCCTTCTCGTTTTCCTTCTTTTCGTTTTTTTTTCCGTTTGTTTTCGAGGAGACTGGATTAAAATAAAGCAAACATGCCCATATCAGAAGAAACAAATATTCATTACGTTCAGATAAAAAAAAAAAAAGGAAAATGATTCATTCGTTTGGTCATTCGACGGATTCGGAGATGGGGATGGAGAGAGAGTGGACAGGCCACTGGATAGATCATCTCTGCGAAATCATATAATTTAGCTTTCATTCTTTGATCAAGCACCAGATTCACCCCGTTGGTTTGCAAAGAAACTGTTAGATATGGTCAGCGTGTGATATTGAATTTTTGAGCTTCGTTAGTTTAAGAACATTAATACGGTTTGTATATTTCTTTACTTGTTGGTGCCAGGTAATGTGTGTGGTGTGTGTTTGGAGCTCATGTACGTTTATATGTATTTGACTGTGCTTTCATAGCTGTGAAACTGCATGTTTGGTGCATATCTGTTATGCATGTGTGGGTGTATGTGTGAATGTGTCTTCATGTTTTACATTTATTTGCTTATTTATCACCATTGTTGTCTTATTTATTTTTTTATTATTATCATTTTATTATTATTATTATTATTATTATTACTACTACCTTTTTCTATATTATAATTTATTTATTTAATTATTTATGTAAGCTTATCTATTATTTATTCCCCCGTTTTTTGTTGTTTTTTTGTTGTTTTTTTCAAGGCCTGACTAAGCGCGTTGGGTTACGCTGCTGGTCAGGCATCTGCTTGGCAGATGTGGTGTAGCGTATATGGTTTTGTCCGAACGCAGTGACGCCTCCTTGAGCTACTGAAACTTGTTGATCCTTGACCGACGAAAACAAAATACATTATCATTATTATAGGTATCGCAAGGTCCTGAACCTGCCCCTGTGTATGGCGCTGAGTGAGAGAGAGGGAGGGGGAGAGAGAGAAAGGGGGGCGAGGGGGGGGCGAGAGAGGGGGGGTGGAGAGAAGGGGAGGGAGGGAGAGAGAGAGGGGGGAGAGAGAGGAGGGGGAGACGGAGAGAGAGGGAGAGAGGGGGGAGTGAGAGAGAGGGAGAGGGGGGAGTGAGAGAGAGGGAGAGAGAAAGAGAGAGACATTAACAGAGAGAAGCAAGCAGCTGCTGAACCATCTGTGTGTGTGTGTGCGTACGTGTGTGTGTGTGTGTGTGTGTGTGTGTGTGTGTGCGTGTGTGTGACCTCAAAGTTAAGTTCGGCGTACGAAAACAGTCCCACAAACGCCCATACTCTTCTTCCTGTGGTGGTGTTGATGCTGGTGGAACGAATCCTCAGTGAAGAAGGCATTCCCCGCTCAGTGGCTCAAGTCAACAGGCACATCCCCCCACCCCCATGTTTGCATTAACCTCTTCACTGCTGCTAACGTGTATGTTCTTTAAGCGAAGTGTACTTGTATTTGTATTTCTTTTTATCACAACAGATTTCTCTGTGTGAAATTCGGGCTGCTCTCCCAAGGTAGAGCGCGTCGCTACACTACAGCGCCACCCATTTTTTTTGTTGTTGTATTTTTTCATGCGTGCAGTTTTATTTGTGGATTTTTCTCCAGAATTTTGCCAAGAACAACCCTTTTGTTGTCGTGGGTTCTTTTACGTGCGCTAAGTGCATGCTGCACACGGGATCTCGGTTTATCGTCTCATCCGAATGACTAGCATCCAGACCACCACTCAAGGTCTAGTGGAGGGGGAGAAAATATCGGCGGCTGAGCCGTGATTCGAACCAGCGCGCTCAGATTCTCGCACTTTCTTGGCGGACGCGTTACCTCTTGGCCATCACCCCACTCACTCTCCAACTCACATGAAACTGAGCTTACAGGTCAGGATGCAAAGTCAACATTCCTCCATTTCGACTTCCTCCACTTAGGACTGCGTTACCTTCCTTCAGTCAGTTACACCGCCACTTGGACGCAAAACAAACAGCAGAAAGTACGCACCAAATTCAATGTCAGACTGATTTCATTCCACGACGGTTCAGCAGTTAAGGAGTTAAAAAAAAAGTCACTTTTTTTTTTGCAAATTTTCTTTTTCTCTGAACATTCATTCCACTTCGCACACTGTTGTCAAGCACGTTTGACGGCTAAGTCAATATTACCCTAACCTAACCTTCCCACCTCCCCCCGCCCACACACACACCTACTCACCCCTACCCCCTCCCGGCCCACCCCCCAGCTCATTGTCAGCATAAAAAGATGGGTTTGATTCAGCTCAATTTTCACGTTGTCAAAGTGTGATTTGCGAAAACAAATTCAGGTGGTTTTTTTTTGTTTTGTTTTTTTTTGTTTTCGTTTGTTTGTTGTTGTTTAACATGGAAGAGTGGGTTTAATTCAGCTCTTTCTACATTGACAATGTGTGGTTTGAGAGAACATATCACAGGTTTGTTTTTGTTGTTGTTGTTGTTGGTATTATATAACATAAAAAGGTGGAATTAAATCAGCTCTTTTTTCATATTGACAATGTGTGGTATGAGATAACATGGACAGGTTTTTTTTCCTTTCACAGTTTGATAAATTCATTACACAGTCTTGCGATATGCTACTGATTCATTTGAGTCGTCGTTTTCATCCTCCCCCCCCCTCTCTCTCTCTATTTGCGCTGAATCGGCAGCGAAATAAGCACGGATCGTACCATAGTTGATGAGAGAGATTGACAAACAGTCATGGTTGATGAGATGGACAGACAGACACAGACAAACAGTCATGGTTGATGAGCTGGACAGACAGACAGACAAATAGTCATGGTTGATGAGGTGGACAGACACAGGCAGACAAACAGTCATGGTTGATGAGGTGGACAGACAGACACAGACAAATAGTCATGGTTGATGAGGTGGACAGACAAACAGTCATGATTGATGAGGTGGACAGACAAACAGTCATGGTTGATGAGGTGGACAGACAGACAGTCATGGTTGATGAGGTGGACAGACACAGTCATGGTTGATGAGGTGGACAGACACAGACTGTCATGGTTGATGAGGTGAACAGACAGTCATGGTTGATGAGGTGGACAGACAGAAACAGTCATGATTGATGAGGTGGACAGACACAGACAGTCATGGTTGATGAGGTGGACAGACACAGACATATAGTCATGGTTGATGAGGTGGACAGACAGACAGTCATGGTTGATGAGGTGGACAGACAGACAGACAGTCATGGTTGATGAGGTGGACAGACAAACAGTCATGGTTGATGAGGTGGACAGACAGACAAACAGTCATGGTTGATGAGGTGGACAGACAGACAGACAGTCATGGTTGAGGTGGACAGACAGACAAACAGTCATGGTTGATGAGGTGGACAGACAGACACAGTCATGGTTGATGAGGTGGACAGACACAGTCATGGTTGATGAGAGAGAGAGAGACAAAGACAGTCATGGTTGATGAGAGAGAGAGAGAGACAAAGACAGGCAAACGGTCATGGTTGATGTGGACAGACACAGAAACAGTCATGGTTGATGAGATGGACACAGAAACAGTCATGGTTGATGAGATGGACAGACAGACACAAACAGTCATGGTTGATGAGAGAGAGACACACAGACAGACAGTCATGGATGATGAGGTGGGCAGACAGTCATGGTTGATGAGAAAGTCAAAGACAGACAAAGTTATGCTGGGACAGAACAGACGCTTCCGCACAGTATGCCGAAGAGACTCAGCAGCAGTGGAAGGTCCCCTCTGGTGTGTGGCCTCCTGGCGGCCTAAAATCCCGATAGCACCTTGTGGGGGTGGGGGGGGGGGGGGGTGGGGGGGGGGACCGCAGCAGACGAACCCGTGTATGCCTTGATCTCTCTGTCCTTATTCTTTCTTTACCTCCTATCCCTCTCTTTAGAAGCAATATTTAGGTGTATGTAATTTTTTTTGTGTGTGTGTGTGTGTGTGTGTGTGTGTGTGTGAGAGAGAGAGTACGTATGGCACTGAATGGTGATCAGCAAGTGTTTAGTGTGCATGGCCCATCAAAACAGAAAGTGAGATGTCATCACCCTTTCCTCACATAGGCTTTCCTATTCACTGTCCTCTTCTCATCACTTGACAACGGAATTATGGTCCGAAACGTGTCAAAACAAAGATTCAACTACCACCCAAAAGGTTTTTATAAACTTTAGTTTTTTGTCTTTGAAGAATCCTGCAGTCATTCTTTTCTTTCCTGTGGATGGGTGGCTTGGGGCTAATGCATGACACCAAAACAGCGCAGATGATGATGGGGGGGAAAAGGACAGACATACGTGACAAATCCTATACGTGTCCATTGTCCATATATAAGAAGCATACAGAGAACTCAGAACTCAAAACTTTTTTTTTATTCAAGGATTAAGATTTTGGGTTTTATCCATTCTTCCAACCTGTCCTTGCTAATCTACATCAGTTACAACAGCACATATATATTTAATGAAAAGGGGAGAAAGAAAGAATTTTTTTTTTAAAGAGAAAAAAAGTCCTGCACAAAGAATATGATAAAGAACAGACACACACAGTCACAACCCATAAGGGGTTGCCCATAACCCCCCCGCACCTTCCCAGACTAACACCCCGACAACACAAAACACAGACAATTCAGCTCAGTTCTTTACTATTGTTCACTTGGAATATCCTGGTCCAGACACACAAATTTAAGCACTTAACTACAGCAACACTCTCCTTTAGTTACACCATAGTAGCATGACCGACACAGTAAGCCCTAGTAACGGCAGCACAGATCAACGCGAATAAAAATGTCAGTTCACTTGAACCTAAATCAAGATCGTCCATTGAAGACCAGTGTCGCTGAACTGGCTTTAGTCACATGCCTGCAGAATCGGAGCGGGTGGAATGGGATGAGGGACTGTGGGTGAGGACGTTGGAAAATATGGGGGCCTGGGAAAGGAGTGGGAGTGAGGGAGTCTGGAACGGACAGGGATGAAGTGGAATGGTGACCACTGAAAAGGCGAATCATGGAGTCCCGTCGGGGTGGCAGTCAGGGGGAACCCACAGGAATAAGTCACAGGAACAAAATCTGTAACAAGACTCCCAAGTCTCTGTAGATTATGCTCTAACACGTTATGAAAGAGTACCCCTCCCCCTCCCTTTCCTTAAGCAATACACATTACGCCAAGTAGGCAAGTAAGTGGATATTGATGCAGTCGCTTCCACACAAAAAAACTACCAATGCCAAAAAGTACAGGAACCGCCCATTGTTTCTCTCATAATTAAGGAGTTAAACCTGCAGTAATACGCAAGACACATTTACCCTAAATGACAATTTGTCGTTATTCATAATGCTAGTTTCGAACTGCAGTAACAAAATAATCATTGTACTACATTTCCAACACGACACAAAAATGTTTTGGGAAATTTAGACACAGTTTTCATTGTAAAGAAGGCATATTTGAAACAATGAATCGAGCCGAATACATGTCAAAATAACACACTTAACAACCTTATCAATTCCCCCCCCAAAATATCTAGAAATAAAAGAATACTGGATTTAAAAGATTTCCGTTAAAACAATCCCAAAAATACAAACAAATGTCACAAGTTACGACACTAACACCACGAGGACAAACTAACTATACAACTTCCCCCCTCACCTGTCACCAGGAATCAGGCACACCACTGGCCCAGGAGAGAACACAGAACACAGACCCACTCAGAGGCAGAAGGGGGTCACACAAGAATCGAACCCCACGACTGTCCAAGAGGGCACCCAACAGCTCGCTTGCTGGAACGGCGACCCTTCTCCTTCCAAAGCTCGGCACCAATGGCAAAGCTAAACCTTTCCTTCAAAACGATGTTAACTCCGAACTCATCTCAAGAGTTCAGAGCGAGAAGGACTAAGGACATGTCAGACACACATCACAGCAGATTCACGTGCTTCAGGTCGGAACAGAACTGAGCACACAAGAGAACGATAGAGCAAAGGGGGAGAGAGGAGGGAGAACGGGAGAGGGAAAAGGAGAGGAGGGGAAGGGAGAGAGGAGAGGGGAAAGGAAGAGGGGAAGGGAGACGAACACACGAATACACGCACAAATGAATGCCACGAGCCGCGACAAACACACACACACACACACACACACACACACAAACAGATTGACAAAAGGATGAGAATGTCCGTGTAGATTCGGGCAAGGGGGGTGGGGGTGGGGGAGGTTTGGGGGTGAGGGGCGTGGGGCTCAGTATGAAGAGAGTCGGGGTAAGGAGGTGTTCTGGGGGAGGTGGGTTGGCGATGGCGAGGCGGGGTGGTGGTGGTACTGAACTCAGACAGTCTGGCCGATTCCCCCACAAATTAATGGTGTCAGACATGCCAGAGTCTATGTCAACACCACAGCCCTGCCGTTCGTTCCACACCACCCTACCTCTCTCTCTGTCTCTCTCTCAGTGCTAATAGTTATTTAAAACCAAGGCCTGTACGGGGTTTTTTTTTAAAACCCAGTGTTGACAGGGTGTGATTTGGTTCAACATTTAATCGCTGAATAGTCTTTATGCATTTCGATTTTCATTTTTTTTCAATGCGCTGACACTGGTGAGTTTTGAGAAATATTGACAGAGAGGTTTTCTCTCTCTCTCTCTCTCTCTCTCTCTCTCTGTGTGTGTGTGTGTGTGTGTGTGTGTGTGTGTGTTGTGTGTGTTCCTTCAGTCTGTCGTGGGTCTTCACTGATTTACTTATTATCTTTCGCGCTCTTGGTGACTTGTCACGAATTATTTCTTTACTGCTCTCTCTCTCTCTCTCTCTCTCTGTGCCTGCCTGCCTCTCTGCCTGTCTCTCTCCCCCTCCCCCTCCCCTCTCTCTGAAAATCGGGCTGGGTCTCCTCAGGGGAGAGAAAGCAAGTCGCTGTCATTCAGACTGATCCCCCCTCCCCCATTCCCTGTCTCTCTCTCTCTCTCTCTCTCTCTCTACCTTTTGGAAACCCTGGTTTATTTTCCTATCAAACAGGAGTTCATTTTATTCTCTGTTTGGGGGAAAAAAAAAAAGAAGAAAAAGGCAACGAAACACTCTTGTTGTCAGTCACATGCACTCCAACATGATGATGAACATGGTATCTCCATTTCTTGTCCAACCCAGCACACTGACATGGAACACAGGCCAGCGATCATTAACAATCTCTTGCAAAACAACCCCTCCCCCCAAAAAAAAAAAAAAAACAATAACCCATGGGGGTGGGGATTGGCGTGCGGAGTGGCAACAACAAAAAATAAAATAAAAAAAATTTAAAAAATGAATAAAATCCCGGTTCTCACAAGTTTTGCAAAGTGAGTTATCCATATACGCACCTGTAAGTGGCTGTCTCGGAGTGGCGAAAACACACACAAACATGCACACACACACACACACACACACACACACACACACACACACTCAAACGCACGCACGCGCGCACCCCCTCACCCCCACAACCCCTTACCCCCCCTCCCTCCGCACACACAAAAGCCGTAACTTCCCACCCCAAGGCAGGTTCTTTCATGGGGACCAGAGAACAGTTTTGATTAATCGTTCATGGACCGCGGTGCACCCGGAAGTGCTTGATCTTTGGGGGAGTGGGGGGGGGGGGAGGAAGGGGACAGGGGGAGGGGGGTTGAAGGCTGTGTACCTCCTGCATGTGAACAAGTACAGGAACATTAGTGTGTCCGTAAAGGGTTTGTGTGGTGTTGTGAACTTGGAAAACATGATGAGTCTTGAGTGCTAGCGGGTCCAGTGCATGTGTTGTTGGTTGTTGTTGTTTTTTTCTTCTGTTTTCTTTTCTTTTTTGTTTCTTTTTTTTTTGTGTGTTTTGTTTTCTTCCTTTCGTTCAACAACATTAATACTATTAACAAAAATGATGATGATGATGATGATGATGATGATGGTGACGATGATGATAACCAGAAGAAGGAGAAGGAGGATGAGAATTAGAAGAACAATAACGATTATAGAACACCTACTGCGCACATATGCAGGATTATCCATCTCTCTCTCTCTCTCTAATATATATATATATATATATATATATATATATATATATATATATATATGCGTGCACGTGCATGTCTGCAGGTGTAATAATGGAAATCACCAGAACACCTGTCAGCGAGCAAATTGACCTTAAGAAGAGAGACTGCCAGAAAATCGTTAGTCTTTGATCAGAGAAAGCGAGATTGGAAGGGGGTTAGAGAGGTGGAAGGAGGGGAGAGGAGGGGAGGGGCTCCGGGGAATGGGGTGTGTGTGTGTGGGGGGGGGGGAGGGCGTGAGGGGGCGAATCGTGACTCAGGAACGAAGTCAGCGCTTGTTTATGTCCCTGTTTACCTGTGTCGCTGGAATGCGCCGTGTGACAAACATTGCTGTAAGGTCCCATGTTTACTGCTCAGGTGTCTTTTGTCTTCTTCTTCTTCTCCACCGCACCAAACCCCTACATAGCTGTACTGTGTGTCCTTGTGTGGTGGTGTTGTCCAGGAGGCAGGTTTCTGTTCTGTTCTCTTCTGCTGACGGGTGCAATAGCCGAGTGGTTAAAGCGTTGGACTTTCAATCTGAGGGTCCCAAGTTCGAATCACGGTGACGGCGCCTGGTGGGTAAAGGGTGGAGATTTTTACCATCTCCCAGGTCAACATATGTGCAGACCTGCTAGTGCCTGAACCCCCTTCTTGTGTCAGTAATAAGCAAGCAGAACATCAAACATGCACGTTAAAGATCCTGTAACCCATGTCAGTATTCGGTGGGTTATGGAAACAAGAACATACCCAGCATGCACACCCCCGAAAGCGGAGCATGGCTGCCAATATGGCGGGGTAAAAACGGTCATACACGTAAAAGCCCATTCGTGTGCATACGAGTGAACGTGGGAGTTGCAGCCCACGAACGAAGAAGAAGAAGAAGAAGTTCTCTTCTGTTCAGCGGACTGCCTCTGGTACCTCTCCTCCGTCAGTCCCATTCTGCATTCTTCCCATTCCCTAACTAAACTCTCCCCCTCCCCCTCTCGCTCTCTCTCTACCTCGGTCTCTGTCTTTCTGTCTGTCTACCCCCTGCTCCCCCCCTCTCTCTCTCTCTTTCTCTCTACCCTCTCTGTACTACTTCTCTAACTCTATATCTGCCTGTCTTTCTCTTTTTCTCTTCCCTACCCACCCACTTTATCGTTTACACTATCTCTTGCCACATCTCTCTCGCGCGATTTCTCTCTCTCCCTCACCTCCACACTCTACAAACACTCTCTCTCTCCAACCATTTTTTCTCCGAATTTCCCTCCACCCCTCTTGAGTTTTTTTTGTTTTTTTCCCTCTTGTCAAGTGGGAGTGAAAGAAAACGAATGTGAATGAAAACTGATTGCTTACTCCTGCTCATTAACTGATTAAACCGGTGAAATAAACAGAACGTTCCTTCACCCATTCTTTCCCAAACCCACCCTTCTTCCCCTCCCACCCCCACCACCCAACCTGTCTCTCCTCCTCCTCCTTCTTCTACCCCCAACCCTCACCCCCCACCCACCTCCCCTTGTACCCCCCTTCCCTTCTTCTTCAGTGGGTCTGTGCCGATAAAGCACAGGGCCCTGTTTGCCAGCTTTTCTTTTCATTGACAAGACCTGAAATAAATGTCAGCATTTTATTGAGTTACCACCCAGCAGGCAGCACGTTGGTCCTAGGGAAACCCTTTCTCCCCCCCCCACCCCCCCTCTGTCCGCCCCCTCCCCTCCAGCTCCCCTCCCACCACCACCACCCCCACCCGCAACACGTACACACAGACACTGACAACGTATCCGTACATACGCAAGCGCACAAAGTCTCTCTCTCTCTCTCACACACACACATACACTCGTACACAAACACACACACACATAAGCGCGCGCACACAAGAACACCAACACCCACCCACCAACACCCCCACCACACACATATGCATGCTGACCCTGCGCCATCCGTGTCTTTCCAGCTGGGGTCGGTCTGTCTCTTTCAGTCGTCTGTCGCCCAAGTCATCTTGCAAAAACTAAAAAGGCCATGGCAGCTTTGGCGACGTCACCCCCCAACCTCCTTTCCGTCCTCCCCCACTCCACCCCTCCTCCTTCCACTGACGTCCAAGATGTAGACCACCTGAAGTGTGTGTGTGTATGTGTATTTGTATTTGTATTTCTTTTTATCACAACAGATTTCTCTGTGTGAAATTCGGGCTGCTCTCCCCAGGGAGAGCGCGTCGCCACACTACAGCGCCACCTATTTTTTAAATGTTTTCCTGCGTGCAGTTTTATTTGTTTTTCCTATAGAAGTGGATTTTTCTACAGAATTTTGCCAGGAA
>NC_134899.1:21269026-21271526 GCF_041734735.1 Babylonia areolata
CCCCCTTACTGCCCACCTCCCTCTCTCTCTCTCTACCCCCAATCCACTTCTTCAATCCGTCTCCCCCACTTTTGTCCCCCCCCCCCTCTCACCTCCCGGCTCCCGGCCTGCTTTTTTTCTCTCTCTCTCTCTCTCTCTCTCTTTTTTTTTTTTTTTAAATCCAGTTTATTTTAAACCTTAGCGGACCGACTGATAGCTATAAATATGCACGGAATGCTGCAATTTCCTCTCTCCCACGCCCTCATGTCGCACCAATCATAAAACACGTGACGATGGAGAAAAATAAATAAATAAAGGAAACAGAAAAAGAGAGAAAGACGGAGGGAAGAAGAAGAAGAAGAAGTAGAGCAAAAGGGAAAAAAACGATACACACACACACACACACGCAAACACACACACAGAGAGAGAGAGAGAGAGAGAGAGAGAGAGAGAGAGAGAGAGAGAGAGAGGAAAAACAGAGAAAGAAAGACCGAAAGAAAGCAACAACAACAAAACAACGAAAAACACAGGGGAAAAGAATCAGAAAATAAAACAGAAAGAAAGGAAGAGAGAAAAAAGGGTAGAAAGAAACAAGAACAAAAAGAACAATCTCTGAACATTTACCGCTCACCGGCGATTGTGTGTGTGTGTGTGTGTGTGTGTGTGTGTGTGTAGGCGGAGAGGAGCTGTGTTAATTTAATAAAAGATATGCCTGATTACTCCCTGTTTCCCCAAGTCCCCCCCCCCCCACCCCCCTCTCTGTCTAGCTCTTCACTCTCACAGTTCACACCCCAACCACCTCTGTCTTCTTTTATCGCTTCAGATCTTGATCTTCAGTGTGTGTGTGTGTGTGTGTGTGTGTGTGTGTGTGTGTGTGTGTGTGTGTGTGCGTGCTTTTCTGAAAATAATGATGCGAAATATATATAATTATATGTATGTATGTATACAACGGCAAATCATCCTGGGAGATGCCTGAAAGCAGCGTAACGCAACGCGCTCAATTTGTCAGGCCTGGAGTACGTGTATCTATATAGCTGTGTACCTGTCAGAGCGGATTCCGTTTACATATTTTTTGCTAGAGGACAACACGTTTGTTGCCATGAGTTCTGTTGTTTTGGGGGTTTTTTCCCCCCCAGTGCGCCAAGTGCGCGCAGCACACAGAATCTCGGTCTGCGGGATTCGAACCTAGACCGGCCCTGACCGTACGGACGAGGAACTGGCAAAATATGCGTCTGCCACCTTTATATTGCTCCTTGTCGCTGAACAAAACGTGTTGAATCACATTGTCCTTTTTTTCTCTTTCTGTCTCGCTCTGTGTCTCTCTGTCTTCCACTTTCCTCACCCCCCACCCCCCCCCACTCCCACCCCCACCCCACCCCCCAGCCCCGGTTCCTCTTGATTAAAATGATGTAAAAAGTCGACCTCTGTCAACAGTTCTAACCTCACCCATGCCTATTCCCCCATTTCTCTGCCTCCCCTCCCCCTCCCTCTCTCCAGTTCTTCAACCTTACCCACCCACCCCCAGCCAATCTCCCCCCCCCTCTCTCTCTCCAGTTCTTCAACCTTACCCACCCACCCCCAGCCAATCTCTCTCCCCCCCCTCTCTCTCCAGTTCTTCAACCTTACCCACCCACCCCCAGCCAATCTCTCTCCCCCACCTCTCTCTCTCCAGTTTTTCAACCTTACCCACCCACCCCCAGCCAATCTCTCTCCCCTCTCCCCCCCCTCTCTCTCTCTCCAGTTCTTCAACCTTACCCACCCATCCCAGCCAATCTCTCTCCCCTCTCCCCCCCCCTCTCTCTCTCTCTCCAGTTCTTGAACCTTACCCACCCATCCCCAGCCAATCTCTCTCCCCTCTCCCCCCCCCCTCTCTCTCTCTCCAGTTCTTCAACCTTACCCACCCATCCCCAGCCAATCTCTCTCCCCTCTCCCCCCCCCTCTCTCTCTCTCTCCAGTTCTTGAACCTTACCCACCCATCCCCAGCCAATCTCTCTCCCCTCTCCCCCCCCCTCTCTCTCTCTTTCCAGTTCTTGAACCTTACCCACCCATCCCCAGCCAATCTCTCTCCCCTCCCCCCCCCCTCTCTCTCTCTCTCCAGTTCTTGAACCTTACCCACCCATCCCCAGCCAATCTCTCTCCCCTCTCCCCCCCCCCCTCTCTCTCTCTCCAGTTCTTCAACCTTACCCACCCATTCCCAGCCAATCTCTCTCCCCTCTCCCCCCCCCCCGTCTCTCTCTCTCTCTCCAGTTCTTGAACCTTACCCACCCATCCCCAGCCAATCTCTCTCCCCTCTCCCCCCCCCCCTCTCTCTCTCTCTCCAGTTCTTCAACCTTACCCACCCACCCCCAGCCAATCTCTCTCCCCTCTCCCCCCCTCTCTCTCACTCCAGTTCTTCAACCTTACCCACCCACCCCCAGCAAATCTCTCTCCCCTCTCCCCCCCCTCTCTCTCTCTCCAGTTCTTCAACCTTACCCACCCACCCCCAGCCAATCTCTCTCCCCTCTCCCCCCTCTCTCTTTCT
>NC_134899.1:21284026-21286526 GCF_041734735.1 Babylonia areolata
GGAATAAAATGCCAGGGCTGACGCTAATCAAAGCTGACCGTGATATTCATATCTGTGGGAGGTACATACATGTCGTTTATTCGTCACGCTGGACAGCAACAACTCAGAACAGAATGTACTTTTCTCTGAGATAGTGAGTTGTGTGTGTGTGTGTGTGTGTGTGCGTGTTTGGGGGTGGGGGTGGGGACAAGGGGGGGGTGGGGGGAGGGCAGAGAGGGGAAAGAGAGAGAGGGAGGGAGGGACTGAGAGGGACAGAAAGAGACAGAGAAGGGGATCGAGAGGCAGAGAGAGGGAGTAAGAAATTGAATGGGTGGTGGAGAAAGTGGGGGTACAGAGAGAGAGAGAGAGAGATTTATTTAACCGGTGCAAATTAAGTCATCAATCCTTCCGGGTGCAAACGATAGCAGGGGTGGGTGGTAGGGGGCATGGGGGGGTGGGGTTAATGCATAGTCTATACCGACTGGTTCGGGTGTAAAAAAAAAAAAAAAGAAAAAAAAGAAAAGTAGAGAAGAGCGGTGTATGTAGATACACAGACGTGAAGGTTGAAAAAAAGATGTTTGAAAAAATAAAGAAGGAAAACAAAACTGTTAAATGGAAACTAAATGCGCGCGCGCGCGCGCGCGCGCGCGTGTGTGTGTGTGTGTGTGTGTGTGTGTGTGTGTGTGACAGACAGACAGACACACGCAATGATATTTTATTGACTGAACATACATGTTCATTTCAAGCTCCGCTCCCGGTAAATAAGTCGGATCAAAGAACAGAAAGTGTGTGTGTGTGTATGTGTGTGTGTGTGTGTGTGTGTGTGTGTGTGTTAAATAAACGCTTCCAGAAAATATGACCAACCTAGGACAAGAACTAACAACATTGCACGGTACAGTAACTGTGTGTGTGTGTGTGTGTGAATAGAATAGAATAGAATAGAATACTTTTTATTGCCATAAAACCTTAAAGTTTATAAGACACAATGAAACATAAACATGAGCATATTAACACTAAAACTGTAGAAACTAAAGACAAGGAAGAGGCAGGCAAGGGAGGCTATTTTGGGAAGAGGTTGGTTTTAAGGCCAGACTTGAAAGAGCTGAGTGTGGAGACTTGACGAAGCGAAAGAGGAAGTTCATTCCAATTGCAAGGTCCAGAGACAGAGAAAGAACGGCGGCCAACAGTCGAGTGTTTGAATCTGGGTATGCGTACACAGAGTGGATCCGAAGCCGATCGTAGGTGGTAGCTGGTAGGTGGATGAAGAGAGAGAGACACACAGAGAGCGAGCGTGTGTCAATTCAGAATTTTCAGAATCAGAACCTATTTTAATGTCAATTAAACCTGAACAAGGTTGATAAGACACGCATGCAAAGTTACATGAAACCACGCACAAAACAAAGCAAAACAAATAGTATTGAACAAGAGATTGAATCACTCCTGAACGCTATGGCGTTTTTGACAGCAGTTACTGACACATTTCCCAAACAGTCCCACAAGTTTGTCTTCCAGTGTTAGCTGACTGGGTTTATGTATGTGTGCGTGTGTGTGTGAGAGAGAGAGAGGGGGGGGAGAGAGAGAGAGCCACCACAAACATCCCTCCCCCACTTACCCTCACCACGAACAATCCCACCTCCCTAACGCACCTCCCCCCAGCCCCCCCACCACCCCCCACCCCCTTCGCACACTACCTTCCACCTTCCAAAGAAGAGCCACCAAAGGATAATATCAAATGCACTTTGAACAGATACGGAGAGGAACAATTCGATTTCACGGCTCAGTGAACAGGCGGCCAGTATTGAAGTAGCAGCTTGTCTGGGACACGTAATCCCTCCTCCACCCCCAACCCCCACACCCATCCCCGCCCTACCCTTTCCCCCATTCCCACCACCACCACCACATCCCATGTACTGCTATGCCCCGAATAATGCACTCACTCCGATTTGTAGCACGAGGTACCCCCCCCCCCCCCTGACACACACACACACACACACCACACCCCACACCCCACCTCCTTTCCCACTCCCTGGCCCCCATACTCCCCTCCTTCCCCTTTCCCTTCCCCGACCCCTTCCCACCAGTACATTCTCCCTAACATCCACGCTTCCCCCCAACTCCCCTCTGTCCCCCCCCCCGACCCCCCCACCCCCACCCCCCGCCCCTCCTTCATCTACCAACACCTCTCCTTCCCTCGTGATCTTGTTGCTCATTGTCTGGGTCAATTCGTGTCGTGGAAGATTGCATGTGATTGGAACGTGAATCTTTGATAGGGTTTCACACCCTTTGTGTGTGTGTGGGGGGGTGAGGTGGGACGGGGGTGGTGGTGGATGTGTGTGTGTGTGTGTGTGTGTGTGTGTGTGTGTGTGTGTGTGTGGTGTGTGGGTGTATGTGTGTGGATGTATTTGTATATGTGTGGATGTATGTGTCAAGTCAAGATTTTATTTAATGATGGTAAATTAAATAAGTAACAATTGCTTTTTTGTATCAAGCCATCAATGAAAAAAAATGAAAAATAAAAATC
>NC_134899.1:21291526-21296526 GCF_041734735.1 Babylonia areolata
TTTGAAAACAAGAGAACGTTGGCCATTAAGGAGAAGCGTGAGGAAGGAAGCAGGGCTCAACTTTTGGAGACGTTTTCCCTTGCAACACCTGTGGGAAGTGCTGCGCATCCAGAATTGGCCTCTTCTCCCATATGAGGACACACACCGACAGATAAGCCTGCCTCCCTACTCATCCGTCGGTCCGACCATTATTACTTTTCCCCACAACAGCATTCGGTATGAAGATCTACTGACCAAAATGAAAAAAAAAAAAAAAAGGGGGGGGGGGGGGGGGGGGGCATGAAATGTTATGGCCACGTGACAAGATCCAACGGGCTCTCTCTAAGATCCTCCTTCAAGGAACAGTGAAGGGGGGAAAGGAAAGGAAGGAGACAGCGAAAGAAGCTGACAGACAACATCATTCAGTGGACAGAGAAGAGCTTTACCTTTACCGAAACTCACACCGTCAGAAAAAGGAAAATGTTGGTCATGTGTTCAGCAGTGCAGGGTCCCCTGACCAGACCTGATTTGGGAACCAGTGACAGTGATAGTCCTTTCTACACACACACACACACACACACACACACACACACACACACAGATGTATATATATATATATATATATATATACATATATATATATACATATATATATATATATATATACATATACAGAGAGAGAGAGAGAGAGAGAGAGAGAGAGAGAGAGAGAACAAAGAAGCTAGAAGAAAGAAACACTTAAAAAAAAAAAAGAAAAAATCCAACTACGTTCTCAACCCTCACCTTTTCTAACCCCTCGCGTCTGGGCCTTTATTTTTCTTTCTTTCCTTCTTTCCTCACTTCCTTCTTTCAACCCTCAACCCCCACCTTACCCCCTCAGATAAACCATTCCCGCCTTCACACCAACACCAGCCCACGCTGACCTATTCCACACACACACACACACACACACACACACACACACACACACACAGAGGGAATCCCATCCCCCAATAATGGCTCTGCTTTGAATGATAAAGCCATCTCCCCGGTCTGGTAAATATGCCATTCACAAACTGTATCAAAGAACAAAACTGAAAGGCTGCCGCGTGCTGTCTCTCCAGTTATGTCTCTCCGTGTCTCTCCTTCTCCTCCTCCTCCTCTTTCTCCTTCCTCTCCTCCTCCTCCTCCGAATTGGAGGAAACTGGTTCGACAGGTTCTACGGTCTGGCGAGTATACGAGGTCACAATCTTTTCTTTCAATTTTTTTCTTCTTTTTTTTTAATGTTTCATTCATTATTCATGTATATGATTTTTCTAACTTTTTTTTTTTTTAAGCGGGGGGTGCAGGGGGTGCACCACACGTATTCTCTTCCTCCTCCTCCTCCCCCCTCACGTCAGTGTCTTCTCCCTTTCCCCTCTTCCCTATCCCATCCACTGACCCCCCCCCCCCCCGCCCCCCGCCCCCCTTTCACCCCCTCCCCCAATCTTTCTTTTCTGTCCCTCTCGGTTCACTTCACACATATTTGTGTGTGGCGAAGACGTCTTTCTGTCAATTCGAAGACATTGGCTGGATAATTCAAAAAAAGTTGTTGTGTTTTGTTTTTTTTTTTCCAAGAGATGGAGACAGAGACAGAAATATGGAGAGAGAGTGGGGGAGTGTGAGAGAGAGAGAGAGAAAGTGAATGAATGAATGAATGAATGAATGTTTTTTTGTGTTAGGCTGTACCCCATTCACAAAGGGAACAAAGGGGTCGGGGTCGTTGATCAAACAATAATGCACAGAAATTGTGTGTGTGTGTGTGTGTGTGTGTGTGTGTGTGTGTGTGTGTGTGAGAGAGAGAGAGAGAGAGAGAGAGAGAGAGAGAGAGACAGACACATAGACACACAGACAAACAGAGAGGGAGAGAGAGAAGAGAGAATGAGAGAGAGAGAAGACAGAGAGAGGAGAGAGAGACAGAGAAGAGAGAGAGAGGAGAAAGAAGAGAGAGAGGAGAGAGGTGGAGAGAAGAGAGAGAAGACAGAGAGAAGAGAGAGACAGAGGAGAGAGAGAGAGAAGAGAGAGGAGAAAGAAGAGAGAGAGAGAAGAGAGAGAGGGACAGATATACAGATAGTGAGAGACAGAGAAAGATGCATGTATGTATGTATGTGTCTACGTACATGCGCATATATGACCGCGTGCGTGTGTGCGTGCATGTATGTGTGTGTGTGTGTGTGTGTGTGTGTCTGTGTGTCTGTGTGTGTCTGTGTGCAGCGCGTGAGGGGAGGTAGAGCAGAGATAAAAGGGAGCGGAGGTTGTTGTCGTGGAGCGGGGGAGGGGGTGTAAGGAGGGGGGATGTGGCTAAGGTATAAAAGGGGATATGTAGTCAGGATGAAGTACAAGATTCAATGTTGATATCAGGACATAAAATGATTTTTTTTCTTTCTTTTTTTTTTCTACAGATGTGGTGTGGCGTATAAAGATCAGTCCGCACTCTTTGACACACTCCTTGAAATTGAAACTGAAACTGGCACCCGTGATCTATGACCAACTTGACAGGGCCTGCAACCATGGGAGTATCAACTGGCGATCGGTATTGGTCTTCGACATGGGTCTCTCCTGCATAAGCCCTGTAAAAAGACAAGAGACCTCGCGCTGGGACTACACGGCGTAGGGGCACGTCCCCCGGGTGGCGGATGGGGGATCCCTCCCTTTGGGGGTTACGCCAAATGATATGGAGTAAGGTGCCGTGGACCCACATAGTCTAGGAGAAGGACAACTCTGATTTCAAACCCGGGCAGATGGAGTCCGTTAGCCTCAGCAGGCAGTCCTTCCAAGAGAAGGAAAACGACTAAGAGAAAACCCGGCCAACTGTAAACCGTTACCAGAACAGGAGATCACCGAAGACGGCGGCACAGTGGCCTCTCTAAGGGGCGTGATCTAGTCAAAACTGGCTGTGCACGCACTCTACGACACATGGCTACACAGACAACGCTAGACCGATGTGGTGTCGTCTTCCTGGACCATGGCCGGGGGGAGACGGTGCCGGGCCCTCAGCCTCAAAGGGGCCCATCCACTACTACCGACCTTTGGCAGCATCTCCATCTTCACTGACTCCATGTCCACACTCCAGACCCTTGACTCCCCTGATCCTGGTCCACTGATCCAGTCCCTCGCAACCCTTACCCAAACAGCCCCAACGACCCTCCAGTGGGTGCCTGCCCATGTAGGCCTCCCAGGCAACGAGCGTGCAGACCACCTTGCTAAGGAAGGAAGCCAGCTCACACAGCCAACCGTTCCTGCCACGTATGAGGAAGCAAAAACTCTCCTCCGCAGCAGATTCCGAAGAGGCTGGGTCACCCTGAACGGAGGAAACCAGGCACACCAGGATCCCATTAGGACACTGGAGAGGAGACACCAGACTACCAACTACCGCCTTCGCACAGGACACTGCGGCCTCCGAGCACACCTGAAGAGGATTGGAGTGGCAGCCACATCCCTATGTGATTGCGGCCAGGCTGACCAGACCCCATCCCATATTCTTCAAGACTGCCCCCTGTATGAGAAGATGCGGCAGCAGTCCTGGCCTGGGGGTGCTGACCTCAAAACCAAGCTCTGGGGGACGGTAGCCGATCTTCGCCGGACATCCGAGTTTGTGACATCCCTAGGACTTCGACCCTGACTGCGTAGCTGTCGAACGCAAAAGAAAAAAGAAAGAAAGAAAAAGACAAGAGACAAATGATAATGATAATATAAAAAAAATATTTAAAAAAAAAGAAAAAAGAGAAACGAACGAAAGGGAATTAAAACAGGAAAAGAATTAAAACAAAAAAGTGAAAAAAGAAGAAAAATTTTAAAAAGCAATAAAGAAAACGAAAAAAAAAAAAGAATAAAAAGCAAACACAGCCACACACACACACTAACTAACTAACTGTGTATCAATACACTCTTTGAGGTGTTTCTTTATTTCATTCACCCTTTCTTGTGCTAATTGCAAAGTTATTTTGAGATGAAGGAGGCGTTGTTTAGTTCTTACATGCACTTGGTTTCCTTCACTGTTTTGTTGTGCGAAAAAATAAGATTCACACACACACACACACACACACACACACACACACACACACACACACCAGACCACTCTCATGTGTGTGTGTGTGTGTGTGTGTGTGTGTGTGTGTGTGTGTGTGTGTGTGTATGTGTGTGTGTGTGTGTGTTTGAGTGTCTTTGTGTCTGTGTCTGTGTGTGTCTGTGTGAGCGCGTGATGCCGTGAGGTGTGAGAAAGTAATAATCGATCTCACGCTGCTTAATGAGCCTAACGGTGACACTTGACACCTCATCCACGTACACAGGAGGGGGTGGTGAGGTGGGGTAGGGGTGGTGTGGTGGTGGAGGGTGGTGTGGTGGTGGTGGTGGAGGGACCTGAATGATGATATCTAAGTGGCATGAAAATGGACAGAAAGAGGGATAGGGGGGTAGAAGGGTGTGTGGGGCGAGTTTAAAGAAGCGGGTGGATGGTGGTGGTGATGGTGGTGAAGGGCAGTCTGGGGCAGAGAGAAAGAGGGAGAGATGGATGGGGATGGGGAGGTGGGAGGTTGGAGGGGGTGGGGGGCAGGATGCGGTGGTGGTGGTGGTGGTGGCAGTGATCAGCAGATGTAGGGTGGTGATGACTGGAGGTTGAGTGGGGGTTGGGGGTTTAGCTGTGGTGTTCTGTGTGTGTGTGTGTGTGTGTGTGTGTGTGTGCCTGATGGGGGTGAGAGTGTGTCGTTAAAAAACAAAACAAAACAAAAAAAAAAAAACGTGGTCGTTAAATACTTCCTCCGACTGAACGTCAGTGTGAGAAGCAGCTAGGTGGGGTACCTAGGTGGAGAGGTGGGTGGGTGAGTGGAGGGAAGGAGAGGCGGAAGGAGGGAGGGAGGGAGAGAGGGAGCGACTCTGGGGAAGGAGAGGCGATGGTGGTGGTAATAACCAGATGGGGAGTAGAGGGGAAGTGAGGGGGTGGGGGAACGATGGGAGGGAGGGAGGGGAGGGAGGGAGGCAGGGATTGAGGGGCGGAAGCGGTCGTA
>NC_134899.1:21301526-21304026 GCF_041734735.1 Babylonia areolata
GTACATTATATCCCATAACCCTTTGGAAACAGTGTGTTGGTAACATGCCCCATACCTACATCTTTGTCTGACAGTACATTATATCCCATAACCCTTTGGAAACAGTGTGTTGGTAACATGCCCCATACCTATATCTTTGTCTGACAGTACATTACATCCCATAACCCTTTGGAAACAGTGTGTTGGTAACATGCCCCATACCTATATCTTTGTCTGACAGTACGTGATATCCTGTACACCTTTGGAAACAGTGTGTTGGTAACATGCCCCATACCTATATCTTTGTCTGACAGTACGTTATATCCTGTACACCTTTGGAAACAGTGTGTTGGTAACATGCCCCATACCTATATCCTTGTCTGACAGTACGTGATATCCTATACACCTTTGGAAACAGTGTGTTGGTAACATGCCCCATACCTATATCTTTGTCTGACAGCACGTTATATCCTATACACCTTTGGAAACCGTGAGTTGGTAACAATCCCCATACCTATATCTTTGTCTCACAGCACGTTATATCCTATACACCTTTGGAAACAGTGTGTTGGTAACATGCCCCATACCTACATCTTTGTCTGACAGAAAGTTATATCCCATAACCCTTTGGAAACAGTGTGTTGGTAACATGCCCCATACGTATATCTTTGTCTAACAATACGTTATATCCTGTACACCTTTGGAAACAGTGTGTTGGTAACATGCCCCATACCTATATCTTTGTCTGACAGTACGTTATATCCTGTACCCCTTTGGAAACAGTGTGTTGGTAACATGCCCCATACCTATATCTTTGTCTGACAGTACGTTATATCCTGTACTCCTTTGGAAACAGTGTGTTGGTAACATGCCCCATACCTATATCTTTGTCTGACAGTACATTATATCCCATAACCCTTTGGAAACAGTGTGTTGGTAACATGCCCCATACCTATATCTTTGTCTGACAGTACGTGATATCCTATACACCTTTGGAAACAGTGTGTTGGTAACATGCCCCATACCTATATCTTTGTCTGACAGTACATTATATCCCATAACCCTTTGGAAACAGTGTGTTGGCAACATGCCCCATACCTATATCTTTGTCTGACAGTACGTGATATCCTGTACACCTTTGGAAACAGTGTGTTGGTAACATGCCCCATACCTACATCTTTGTCTGACAGAAAGGTATATCCCATAACCCTTTGGAAACAGTGTGTTGGTAACATGCCCCATACCTATATCTTTGTCTGACAGAAAGTTATATCCCATAACCCTTTGGAAACAGTGTGTTGGTAACATGCCCCATACCTATATCTTTGTCTGACAGAAAGTTATATCCTATACCCCTTGGGAAACAGTGTGTTGGTACCATGCCCCATACCTATATCTTTGTCTGACAGAAAGTTATATCCTATATCCCTTGGGAACCAGTGTGTTGGTACCATGCCCAATACCTATATCTTTGTCTGACAGTACGTGATATCCCATAACCCTTCATTTCAGGGACCCTTGCCAACAATGAATATACCACTGTGTGTGTGTGTGTGCGCGCGCGCGCGCGTGCGTGTGTGTGTGTGTGTGTGTGTGTGTGTGTGTGTGTGTGCTTCCGTCCGTCCGTCTGTCTGTCACTGTATTGTATAATCATAAATCGTCACCGACAGATGATTCACGTACCAGCTGCACGTCAGCAAACATGTCATCCAAGGCCACACAAACACACACACACACGCACGCAGACAAGTATGCACGCACACAGACATGCACGTGTGCATACAGACAGATGTACAGATCGTCAGTTCTGGTTATTAATTAACACCGCTACACCACCCGAACAAAATCGCCTTATAAATCACCTGGTCTCACATCATTCACACCAAAAACGTGTCAAGGCTGTCATTAACCCCTGCACTGCTGAACGGTCGTGACATGAGACCAGTGTAGCACTAATCTTAAGTACAGTTATTTCTTTCGGTGTAGTTTTTTTTAAGTGGTGCAGATGATTTGGTTTTGTTGAAGAACGCCACTCCCAAGTAAAAGGAGAAGTCCAGATGAAGACCCGTCGCTGCCAGCCTGTCGTCTTCTCCTTCTTCTTCTTCTGCGTCCGTGGGCTGCAACTCCCACGTTCACTCGTATATACGCGAGTGGACTTTTTACGTGTATGGCCGTTTTTACCCCCGCCATGTAGGCAACCATACTCCGCTTTCGGAGGGGTGCATGCTGGGTATGTTCTTGTTTCTATAACCCACCGAACGCTGACATGGTTTACAGGATCTTTAACGTGCGTATTTGTGATCTTCTGCTTGCATATACAGACGAAGGGGGTTCGGGCACTAGCAGGTCTGCACATATATTGACCTGGAAGATCGTAAAAACCTCCACCCTTTACCCACCAGGCGCCGTCACCGTGATTCGAACCCGGGACCCTCAGATTGAAAGTCCAACGCTTTAACCACTCGGCTATTGCGCCCGTCCTCCTGTCCTCTTTAACCTCGATCTGATCTAAACAAACAAG
>NC_134899.1:21309026-21314026 GCF_041734735.1 Babylonia areolata
AGTGTAGCGGTGTGTAACGGAGTCGAATGTGGCGCAATGAAATGGAGTGGAGTGGAGTTCGTTGTGTTTTTTGATCACTGTTGGTTCCTGCTTCATCCCCGGCTTTGAATCAATACTACAGTGCGTTGTGTTGCGTTAATATGCGATGTGGTGCATGCTGTTGTTCCGTATTGTGTATCTTGATATACTGTCCTGCACAGAACTGCTCTGTACGGTTCTTAACTGTACAGTTCTGTACTGCACTGTACTGTGCTGTGCTATATTGCCTTGTAATGCCTTTTCTTGCCTTGGCTTGCATTGCATTGTGTTGTATTGCATTGTATTGTGATTGGATTGTATCGCATTGTATTGTAATCTGATTAACGGACGTGAGTTTGCGATAAATTCACTGTAGTCTTGTGTATCGCATACTTTTACTACCACGTGTGTGTTCTGGAGCTCGGGATTTTGAATCCCATAGACATCTCCCCGCCCCATCCCCCCACCACCACCATCCCTAAACATCCAATCACCCAATCCACCTTCTCCACGCCACACTCTTTCCCTCCCACACTCCACCTCCAAACCTTCTAAGATTTGACAGACAGGACAGGGTGCGAAAGGTGACAGCACGATCAGAAATTCGATATTATATGCCGATTCAACAGACGTCATGGTGGGTAACTGCTATATATATTTTTTTAGTCTGTAAGGTAACCAATTATCACATCGATCGCAATGATTTATATCCGCAATCACTGGTCCTTTTCACCTCTGTTTACCACTTGGCGGGGTTGGGGGAAAGAAAGAGGTGGAGGAGAAGAAGAAGAAGGAGGAGGAGGAGGAGGAGGAGAAGAAGCAGAAGGAGGAGGAGGAGGAGAAGAAGAAGAAGGAGGAGGAGAAGAAGAAGGAGGAGGAGGAGGAGGAGGAGAAGGAGGAAGAAGAAGGAGGAGGAGGAAGAGGAGGAGGAAAAGAAGAAGAGGAGGAGGGAGAAGAAGAAGAAGAAGAGGAGGAAGAGGAGGAGGAAAAGAAGAAGAAGAAGGAGGAGGAGGAGGAGGAGGACAGGAGACGAACAGAGAAGGTACTGAGAGAGAGAGAGAGGATGCACAGAGACACAGAGAGAGAGAGAGAGAGAGAGAGAGAGAGGGAGAGAGAAACAGAGAAAAAGTTGGAGAGAATATATACATCTGTGTTTGTGTCTGTGCCTGTGTGTGTGTGTGTGTGGAGGATGCTCATACAATTTTTTTCACATCCCCACTTTTTTTTTTCCCTATCTCTCTTCGCACTCCCCCACCACTCTCTTTCATCTTCCGTTTACTACTTTCCCTTCCCCCACTCCCCCACTCCCTCCAGGTCCAGGCTCTTCCCTCCATCCGCCTCCCATCTCTCTCCCCCCCCCCCCTAGTGCCCACCCCCACTCCACCCCCTTTTCCCCCACTTTCCCAGCAATGCAGTCAAACAGTGCAAGCCAAGTACAAAAATGTTTGCTCTGACAGCAAACGACAACATAACACACACACACACACACACACACACGCACACACACACACACACGCACGCACGCACGCACACACACATCAAGCGGAGCGTGTAATAGCTTTGAACTTCACAACAAACATCCACGCCCTCCCCTTCCCATCCCCTCATCCACACCCGCACACACACACACACACTCTCTCTCTCCTGTCCGCCCCCCTGGCCCCATTCAGAGGCCTTGGAATAGCGACAGGATGAGTGGGTGGAGGAGGCGGGAAGGTGGATGTGATGGTGGTGGATGTGATGGTGGTAATTGTGATTGTGGTGGTGGTGGTGGTGGTGGAGGTGGAGTTGTGTTGTGGGCGGTGTAGGTGGATGGATTCCTGGCAGCCGGATTTAGTCCACGGAGAGAGAGAGAGAGAGAGAGAGAGAGTGAGAGACAGACATACAGAGAGACAGAACTCCTGTTTAAAATGTTTTCTTGTTTGGTGTGCGTGTGTGTGTGTGTGGTGTGGTGTGTGTGTGTGTGTGTGTGTGGTATGTCAATAAAACCTGCACGTATCGTATTAACATCAAAGGATATCCAGTGAACACCACCATTGTTGCCAAGAGATTTTACGTGACGGGGTTTAGGGTATGGGACAGCGTGGGAGGAGGAAAAAAAACACGGTATTGGATTTCGCGAACGTGCACATGCACGCGCGCGCGCGCACACACACACACACACACACACTCACACAACCCCCAGCCACCCCCACCCCCCTACTCACACAGACATGCGCATACACAAAACAAACGTACATGCACACACACACACACACAGAATGGGCCATCAGACTGGCACAAAAATACACACGCATATGCACGCGCACGCGCGCGCGCGCGCACACACACACACACACACAACCCCCAGCAACCCCCCACCCCCACCCCCTACTCACACAGACATGCGCATACACAAAACAAACGTACATGCACACACACACACTCACAGATGCGCGCGTGCACACACACACACACACACACACACACACAACACACACGCACGTACGCAGAGAAATGAATATTGTAAATCATTATTTCCCTAACGCACCCCACGGACCGTTAGGCAGCCCTCCTCCCTCAACCGAGGTGCACGTGCTTCGCTTTGTCTCTCGTCTGTTAGTCACGTCACATCAAGGGGCCAATCACGTCACATCACTTTGTGACATCACAACGCTGACAAGCCTCTGACGTCCCCTTTTGCCGTTCGGGTTCTTCTTGAAAGAATTCACTTTAATGTTACACGCCTCCCCCTTTTTTTTATGGATTTGCTTTCGTGTTTGATTTGTTGTTGTTTTTGTTGTTGTTTAGTTAGTTGTTTTGTTTTGTTTTTAGTGGAGAGTATTGGCGTCACATTTTTTTTTAATGACGAATATTACCATTATCTGTCTAGATTATTGTCTGTGTGACTGTGTCTGTATGAGTGTGTATGCATGACTGTATCGCTAATTGTATGATTGTGTGTTCGATTGTTTGTATGATTGCTTGTTTGTCCGTATGATTGTCTATATGCAGAATCTGTGTGATTGTGGGAACCTGTCTGTTTGGTTGTCTGTTCGTGTACCGTGTGCACAGCCGTCTGTTTGATTGTCTGTACGTGTTGTCTGTTATGATTGAATTGTTTGTTTGTTCATTGTGCGCTTGGTTTTCTGTCAGTAACACTGTTAGTATGGCCGTATAGTTATATATCTGGCTGTCTGAAAGATAGTCTGTGTGATTGTATTGTTTGTATGATTGCCTGCATGGCGGTCTTTAATGTTGTTAATGCGGGTGTCTGGTTGATTGTGTGTATGATTGTCTGAATATCTATCACTGAAAATGTTGCGCGCCCATCTTTCAAGGGAGCAGGTTGGTCTTTTCTTGCCTTCTCTTCTTGTCATGCTTGTCTATCAATTCTAACAACAGCACCAATAATAATAATAATAAATAACAATGACAATAATCATCTTCTCCTCCTCCTCCTCCTCCTCCCCATTATCATTAGTAATATCATTAGTAGTAGTAGTGCGCTGCGATCATGCATGTTGACAGGGGTCTTTGAATGCGCATAATACATTGCTACCCATTCGTGTTACATAGGTGGTTTATCCTGCAGAGTCTCCTGGGTCATATTAGAATCATTGGAAATGATATTTGTTGCTCAACCAACTGAAAAAAAACAACAAGATATAATGGTAACTGCTTTCATAAGTGTGCTAACCTGGAATTGTCTGAGAGACTATGTATGCATAACTGATTTGCATTCGGATGAATAAAGACGTATTAAATGTATTGTACTACTGCAGTTCTGGAATTCACCAGAACCACCTGCCAACTTTCTTTACCGACTGCAAATCGATCCGAGGAAGAGAGAATTGCTGAGTGATTCTAGGGGCATGAAACTGATAAAGTGATGTATTTCACCCTTTTGACGCTACAACAAGACCATAAAACAATTCCTACCCGGTCCTGGGGAAACCCCCGTGACCTTCAACCTACAATGCAGCCCTTTCCTCTCTTGTCATTCTGTTATCCATCTATTGCTTGGGACGTGCAGAGAAAACTGATCACCAATATCATTATATCATCACGGATTCTCTCTCTCTGTCTCTCTCTATCTCTATATCTCTTTCTCTTTTCAGGGGTTTGTGGGGGCGGAGTTCACTGTCAAAGCGTTACCACCAATGCCTTTCTGTTTATTTCCACAGCTGAATGCCGAGTTTCCGTTTATCACTGAAGCCACAAAACCAAACAAAAACCCTGCAGCATGCCTTCAGGCTCAATGACAAGTCTGGCAACATGGGAGAAGAAGTGTTACAGGATCGTGTATCGGCTGGCCTTTTATAAAAAAAAAAAAAAAATCTTTATTTTTAATAAATACTAATGCAATTGTACTAATTTAATTCGCATCTCCCCCACCCCTCACGCCCACCACTATTTGTTCTAACAATGTGCCCTGGGCAGCAGCAGCAGCCAATAGGACTCGCTTGATGATGACGTCACCAACAACTGCATCCAAGAGATAATTGCTGGGGTCATTTTTTGCCTGTCACACACACACACACACACACACACACACATATACACACACAAGCGCGCACGCAGACAAAACTAGCAGGAAGAATGAAACACATCGAACATTTAAAATGATGGGGGGGGGGGGGGGGGGGGGGGGGGGCGAATTGTACATGAATGATAAAACAAGCGGACATGAATTGTGTTCAATCTGTCTTCTGTGCTCCACGAAATGCATGCAACTGAGACCGCAACACACGCGCGCGTGTATGTATTTGTGGTGTGTGTTTGTGTGTGCATGCATGCGCGCGTGCGGGCGTGATATGCGTACGGCACTGCGTATATGCATATTTATGAACGCTTCAAAATGTGTGTATTGTCTGCATTCTTCCGCTATACGCACGCACACACTCACCAACACACTCCGTCAATTATTTTCAACGATCACGATTGTCTTTTTTTTTTTTTTTTTTTTGTCAGAGGGTAAAGGGGAGGTTAAAAGCTATACA
>NC_134899.1:21319026-21324026 GCF_041734735.1 Babylonia areolata
TCTTGTCTGCTTAGTTCTTCACTTCCGTAGTGGTGGTTTTTTTTCATTCGTTCAACCAATCAATAGAAAAAAAAGTAAAAAAAAAAAAAACAAGAAAAAAAACAATGGTTATAAACACACACACACACACACACACACACACACACCAAACAAATTAATGTCCATATTTGATACCTGATCCATCACTCCACTTGCGAATGAAAATATGAAACAACGAAAATAAAAATCATTCAAGGACACCGTGTGGAAACCTTTCACATTAAAAAAAAAAAATGAGAGAGAGATAGAGAGATGAGAATAATCAAAAGAAAACACCTTAAAACAACAACAACACCCAGGAGGAAATATATCGCCTGGATGCTGCTACCCCAGAACCAGAAGGTGATACGGTTCTCTCCAGTCAGGTAATGAAATAGCCAATCCGTCGTTCTCACGGCACGTAGACAGGCTGGTAACACGGACAGGGGATGAGAGGATGGGGGGGGGGCGGGGGGGGGGGGAGGGGCCGAGAGGAGGGGCAGGCAAGAGACATGTGGGGTGGAGTGGAGTGGTGGGGGGGGGGGGTGGATCACAAGAGGAAGGCAACACACCTGCGATTGCTCGGAATCTTCTTATCCATCAGTTCATTAGTTAGCGAGTTCTCTATGCTGATTTGATTGACCCTGCTGATAGGGTTCTCCGAGTAACAGCGCATGAGTTTAACGACCTGTTCATTTGGCTGGCGAAGGTCGAAGGCTTTTGGGTCGGTGCGCGCGAGGCGCGTATATGTGTGTGTGCTTGACAGAGAGAGAGAGAGACAGAGAGACAGAGACAGAGAGAGAGGCACACACAGACAGACACAGATAGAGAGTGACAGAGACAGATAGATACACAGAGAGAGAGAGAGTTTATTGGAAACTTCTGATATTCTGAGATTTTCTTCATTCACTTTGATGACAAAAATTGATTTTATGCCTGTTCTATATGTTCTTCCGTGTGTGCGCCTGTTTGCGTATGCGTCTGAGTGTGTGTGTGTGTGTGTGTGTGTGTGTGTGTGTGTGTGTGTGAGTGTGTGTGTATGTCTATGTGTCTGTGTGCCTCTCTCTCTCTCTGTGTGTCTGTGTGTGTATCACTTTATGTGTGTGTGTCTGTGTGTGTGTTTATCACTTTATGCGTGAGAGAGAGAGAGAGAGAGAGAGAGAGAGAGAGAGAGAGAGAGACTGTGTTTTTGTAGGAGACGTTTCTGATACCGAACTTTTCTTCGTTATTTTATAAGACAAATACCTTATGAGAGAAAGACATCCACAGAGAGAGAGAGAGACAGACAGACAGACAGACAGACTGACAGACAGACAGACAGAGACAGAGAGAGAGAGATAGAGAGAGAGAGAGAGAGAGAAAGAAGAGAGAGAAAAAAAAGAAAGAAAAAGAGAGAGAGAAACACACACAGATACACAGAGACAGACAGAGAAACAAAGACAGGTGCGAACGTGAGAGAGAGAGACAGATAGACAGACAGACAGAGACAGAGAGAGAAAGAGAGAGAATCTTAATTCGGAGACATGAAATTTTCATGGCAAAATCTGCGTGTCCCCCGAGCCCAACCTCCACCCCCCACCTCCAAAAAAAAAAACCACCAACAAAAAAAAACACACCAAAAACCCGGATGGCAGTGCATCATAATTATAATTCCTGTCATTCATAATCACTACAGGCCCACACTCCCTTCACACCCCATCCCTCACCTCACTCCTCCACCCTCCCTGGCTCCCTCTCTCTCCCTCGACACCCCTCTTGTCTCTGCTATTATGCATCTCCCCTTGACTTTCAAAAACACCGCCTCTTCACCAACCACCGCCACCACACTCCTCCCCGTCCAATCCACCAACCCCTCTCCCCTCCCACCCGCCACAACACCCCACCCTCCCTGTCTTCTTTTCGTTCTGACTAAATTATCCATCATATTCCGTCAACCCTCTGCCGACTCCAGACAAGCCTGAGTGCGCAGCCATGAAAACACACAGGGAGACGACCAACAACTGCGGCGCATGGCAGGACACTGACCTTACATGACCTCCGACGAACTCCGGAAAGACACGATCGCTCTCTCTCTCTCTCTCTCTCTCTCTCTCTCTCTCTCTCTGTCTCTCTCTCTCTCTGCCTGTATGACCTCTGGGTCACGATAGAAGTGGAGACAAATGCAGCGGGGCAGCGCGTGCCTTGGAATTATGGATGCTAATAAATACAGACCCCCCCCCCCCCCCCAAAAAAAAAAAGAAAAAAAAAAGAAAAAGAAAAGAAATGAATGAATGATTAGATAAATGAATAACCGTAATTAAATGAAAAAACCAATAATTAACTGAATACATAAACAAATACACAAGCAAACAAAATAAACAAAAGAGGAAGACAAAACTAGTTAACATCGATCAGTCAATCAAGAGATGAATAAAAACTTACCACCAATCAACCAATCGCGAAGAAAGATGAGAAGGAGGAGGGGAGGAGAGGGAGGAAGAAGAGGAGGAGAAGGAGGAGGAGGAGAAGGAGATCAAGAAGAGGGGAAAAAAAAGGCAGCAGACTCGCTCACACAAAACAAAGTTCAAGAAAAAAAAAGAAGAAAGAAAAGAGATAAAGGACGACAAGAATGGAAAGTAAGAAAGACATGGAAAGAATACAAAGAACAGGCCAGAAAGAAAGAAAAAAAAGGACCGTTAAGCCGGGAGAAACAGAAAAGAAAGAGAAGAGAAGAAAGAAATAAGTAATCAGAAGAAAAGGGCGAATTCTATGCTCTCTCTCTCTCTCTCTCTCTCTCTCTCTCTCTCTCTCTCTCTCTCTCACACACACACACTCACACACACACACACACACACACACACACAGAACTAAACAGAAACTTTCCTTCCAGTCCGTAGGCAAGAAAAAATCAACAAATCAACAAACAAATCCAAACACACAAATCAGTTCAACCAGCAAAATAAATCAAGGACACTTATAGTAAGAGAAATCAATAAGCTGAAGAGAGGTTAGAAATAATGGGGGATCAGCAAGGTTCACTTCCCAATAATTCTCTCAGTCTGATAAACACGCACGCACTCGCACTCGCAATTCTGTTGAGAATGATACGAAATAAACTATAGGGGAAATCCGTCACAAGAACGAGTGAAAAATACCCCCCCCCCCAAAAAAAAAAAACAACCCAAAAAACAAACCCAACAACAACAACAAACAAACAAACAAAACAACACACACACACACACACACACACACACACACACACAATATCAACAAAATAACATAAAAACGGCGTAAAATGAACAAACACAAAAATGAACCTCCTTCTCCGTCACATAAAAAAAGAAGGCTGCCCCACTCTTCCTCCTCCCTATACTTCAAAGAAAGAACAGCAAAACCACAGCCACCCGAAGAAGAGGAAGAAGGAAAAAAGCCTTAAAAAAAAAAAAAAAAACTGTTCAAAGTAAAAGAAAGGGGAAAAAAAACCTTTTCTCCCCCCAACTGCTGAAAGGACCAGAAAGTAATGGCTGAAGTGTTTCCAATGAAACTGGAGAAAAGCGAAGAAAAAAAAGAAAAAAGAAAAAAAAAAAGACGTCCCGATTCGCTAACCATTACACGGGCGTCATGCTTTGCTTATGGTCGTTGAACTCAGGTAGGGTTTGTGGTAGGTTGTGTCCTTGATCTGGCCACATTCTTTTAAGGAATATTCTTCTCCTTCCTTTTTTTGGGGGGTGTTTTTTTTTTGTTTTTTTTTTTTTGTTGTTCTTCTCTACCCTCGTCTTTATCGATGCTGTTCATCAGCGGCGCCGTCGTCGTTATCATCATCGCAGTCGTCGTTTGAACGAACTTAATATATCTTTGTTTATCGCCCAGAGTAAAAACACTGTAGTGTCCATCACTGGCTGAGGTATGGGGAAGATTACGAGGAGGGGTAAGGGGCGGGGGGGTGGTGTTACAGCGGTTCAAAAGACAAATCTAACAATTCTTTTTTCATCCTCTCTCTCTCTCTCTCTCTCTCTCTCTCTCTCTCTCTCTCTTCCGCCCCCCCCTTCTTTACATGCAGACGTTTGACCTATTCAGGGGACCCGGAGCTAACAAAATGCACAGAAAACAATCCCAATACCTTAGACATATTTTTGAATGTAAATAAAATCAAAATATACATCAAATAAAAACAAATTGATAAAGACTATCTGTTCAGTGTGTCAGTGAAGAGACACGGGTGAGTTAATAAACAACCCAACAGGCAAGGAACGACTATCGCAGAGTCGGAAATAACGCTGTGATCGGATGCCAGGGGCAAAACAAAGTTTAAAGCGATCCAAACCTGAAAACAACAACAATAATAATAACAACAACAACGGCACCACAAAATACCTGAACAACACAAACACCACCACCAACAACTCTCCCTTGTCCCCCCCCCCGCCCCCTCCTCCCCCTCCAACCTTCCAGTCCCCGAACATGATGACTTAAGTTTCAGTTTCACTTTCTCAAGGAGGCGTCACTGCGTTCGGACAAATCCATACACGCTACACCACATCTGTTGAGCAGATGCCTGACCAGCAGCATAACCCAACGCGCTTAGTCAGGCCTTGAGTGCATGCTTACATATTTGTGTACCTATGAAAGGGGATTTCATTTTACGTAATTTCGCCAGAGGACAACACTCTCGTTGCCATGGGTTCTTTTTCAGTGCGCCAAGTGCGTGCTGCACACGGGACCTCGGTTTATCGTCTCATCCGAAAGACTAGACGCTCAGTTTGATTTTCCAGTCAAACTTAGGAGAAAGGGCGAGAGCGGGAATCGAACCCACACCCTCACGTACTCTGTATTGGCAGCTGAGCGTCTTAACCATTCTGCCACCTTCCTCCTCACAAAAGACTTAAAAGAACAGGAACGAAACCACAGGGAATACAATGCAGATGCAGCAACCAGTTTCACCCAGAGTCGCAGCCCTTTTTGCTTTATATACTTATATCACGTGTATAATTCATGAAACGCTT
>NC_134899.1:21329026-21339026 GCF_041734735.1 Babylonia areolata
CTTTTATTTGTTTGTGTCTTGCAGGCACTGTTTTCCTGTCATAGCTGTAGTAAATAAACAATTGAAAGGGCGTCCGCTTTCATATGCTCCTGCCTGCACGAGAACCTGCTATTTTCTACTATTCCTCATTCCACTCCAACCATACCCTTATCACCTGTCCTACTTATCCCTATCTCCACTCCACTCCAACCCTACCCTTACCCCGAGTCCATCACACAATTGGCGCTGCGAGCAGGATTCCTTAAGGAGCAGAAAGTTACCATCCATACAACAACAGGAAAACAGTGCAGCTGAATACAGCAAACTGAGCAATGGCAAACGAAGCACACGCCATCACCCTCCGCCCCCACAAGCTGCCCAAGTTCTCTGGGGAGGAAGGGACATTAGATGTCGAGGACTTCATCCGCGAGGTAAGGCTGGCCCTCGAACTCCAGCCCTTACCAGACTCAGTAGCAGCGGGGTGGCTCCTCGCTTCGCTGGAAGGCCGGGCCCGACAGGAAATCGTCAGACTGCCGACTGCCGACGTAAACTCGCCAGACAAAATTTTAGAGTTGATCAAGGAAAACTGGGGGGAGCAGCGCGATGGCCCCACACTGGCAGCTGCCTTTTATAAACGCCAACAGGGCGTGGGGGAAACAGTGGGGGAGTATGCCTCTCAACTAAGGACCCTTTGGATGAAAGCCAACCACGCACAGGCCCACGTACTGCCACCAGAAGTGCTCTGTCCAACTTTTGCCAATGGCCTTCATCCAGCTGCTTTACGTTGCGACATAAAGCGGATCCTCAGGGAACACCCAGGCACCACCTTTGAAGAAGCCAAAAGGGAGGCCCAGAGGTGGATGAGAGAGGACAACCCAGACCCATTAGACCAGTTTGCGGTGGCAAGGATCGCTCGACTGGAGGCTCGAATTGAGGCCCTCACCACTGCACGGGCATCTGCACCTACACCTGCACCGGCACCTGCACCTACACCTGCACCTGCTGGCCAGAGAGAAGTCGTGTGGGCCCCACCAAGACTGCCACAGCCATCTCAGCACATGCGCCGGGATCAACAACCCCTGCGACAAGGACAACCACTCAAGCAAGAAGCAAGAGATGGAGGGAGATCACGACCACGCTGTCTGTGGTGTAGTCGTTTCGGCCACACTGAGCAACAGTGCCGCACCAAGCAGCGGTACATGCAGCAACGGGGAGGCAAGCCAGGACAACGACAGGGAAACTTCTAACCCCCGTTGCCATCAGTAGGCAGGCAACGGGGGGCGGGAACACACTGATTGGCCAGTGCCCCACAGCAGACATCACTCTCAACAACCAAGTGGTGTCTGCACTGATCGACACAGGAAGCGAGGTGACCACAGTGACTGAGACATGGGCAGCGAAACATCTCAGTCATTTGAAACTACAGGACTGCCACATCACAGTCAGGGCTGTCAACGGCGCAGAGGTACCATACACCGGCATCTACGTCGTCGACATCCAGCTGTTCGACCAACACTGCCCCAACGTTCCAGTCCTTGTTGTCAAGGAGCCCACAGATCCAGCCATGCAGCAACGCAAAATGCACCTGCCTGTACTGCTGGGCATGAATGTCCTGGGTCCATGTCTATCGAAAGCCCAGGGCCTTCCTCCCTACCTCCAGACCACTATCCGTGAGATTCATCTCGATAACGTCTCCACAAGAGGAATGGCACGGACACATCAGAAATGCTGCATCCCTGCAAACTCTATGGCGACAGTGCGGGTGACTGGGAATGAAACTGCTAACCACCTCTTTGCTTCTCCACTGGCCCAACCACTCCCAGGAGGGCTTCTCCTGGTGCCAACACTCATTGCTGCTGACAAAGCTTCCCGGTATGTTCGTCTGGCCAACCTTTCACAGGAAGACAAGTTCCTGCCAGCTCGCACTCCTGTGGCAACCCTCCATGCTGTTGTTGCAGTTGAGAGCCCAGACAACATCCAGGTCACAGCACATGCCAATGAACTTGTTGTCTCCCTCCAAACCAATGCTTGCCCACCTACCCCTCCCCCTCCCCAATCTACTCCTTTCCCCTCTCTCGATGGCACCGCTACTCAGCAACAACAACTCCAGGAACTGCTGTCTAGGCATGCGACTTGCTTCTCCACGGGTGAGAATGATCTGGGTTATACAGACGCAGTCTATCATCGCATCCGAACGACAGACCCCACACCAGTGGCCCAACCATATCGTCGAATACCTCCACACCAGTTCCAGGAAGTACAGGACCACATCAAGGGGCTCTTAGCAAAGGATGTCATTGTAGAGAGCTACAGCCCCTATGCAGCCCCAGTCGTCGTGGTCCGGAAGAAGGACGGCAGTCTTCGCCTGTGCGTAGACTACAGACGCCTCAACTCCAAGACAGTAGGCGATGCATACCCACTACCACGGATCCAGGAATCCTTTGATGCCTTGGTGGGAGCCCAGTATTTCTCAACACTCGACTTGGCCAGTGGCTACCACCAGATAGCTATGCACCCGGACGACCAGCACAAGACCGCCTTCATCACTCCTACAGGCCTCTTTGAGTATACTCGAATGCCCATGGGGTTGGCTTCTGCTCCAGCTACATTCCAGCGGCTTATGCAGTCAACAATGTCAGACTACCTGTTCCAGTTCCTCCTGGTATACCTGGATGACCTTTTAGTCTACTCCAAGTCATTTGAGGAGCATCTGGGACATCTGGATGCACTGCTGGGTCGCATTGCACAGACTGGTTTGAAACTCCGTCTGGACAAATGCCAGTTCTTACGCCAAGAAGTCACCTACCTGGGCCACACCGTCTCTGCAAATGGCGTAAGCTGCGAAGCTGGCAAAGTCGACGCTGTCAGGAATTGGCCGAAGCCGACCACTCTGAAAGACCTCCGCAGCTTCTTGGGATTCGCCAGTTATTACAGGCGTTTCATTCATCGCTTCTCTCACACCGCTGGTCCTCTCCATGACCTTGTCGCTGAGGCAGCAAAACAGGGAAGAAAGAAACTGCTGATCACCAGACTATGGCAGCCCATGCATCAAGTGGCGTTTGACCAGCTAAAGACGGCCCTCACAACAGCTCCAGTCCTTGGCTATGCAGATTTCACAAAGCCCTTCATCATGGAAACTGATGCCAGCCATGACGGGTTGAGTGCCATACTCTCCCAGGACCAGGACGGGGGTCGACGTGTCATTGCGTATGCCAGCCGTCGTCTACGCCCCACTGAGAAGAACCAGGCTACGTACAGCAGCATGAAGCTTGAGTTCCTGGCCATGAAGTGGGCCATCACAGAGAAGTTCCGGCACTATCTCTTAGGTGCCACCTTTGTTGTCCTCACAGACAACAACCCCTTAGTCCACTTCCAGACTGCGGCCCTTGGCGCCTTGGAGCAAAGATGGGCATCCCAGCTAGCCCAGTTCAATTTCAAGGTACAGTACCGGCCAGGTAGAGCCAACCCTGCTGACGCCCTGTCCCGATTACCTTTTGTTTCCCATCCCCCATCCATATCCACTCCGATGCCCCCAGAAGTTGCACTTTCAGAAAGTGCCCTTTGCAACTGCCAGAGCATCAGCACAGCAGTTGTCATTCCCCCTGATGGTGACGTGCCACCAGCTCCGTCCCCAACTCAGGAGACTCTGCTGCCACGACTCAGCAGACCCGAACTCCGACAGCTCCAGCTGGAAGATGTGATCATTGCACCCGTGCTGACAGCCTGGCCATCCAAGCCAAAATCCAGCCAAGACCGTCAGGTACGCACCCTGTTGCAGCAGCATGCCCGACTGGTCTGTGAAGACGGCGTCCTGCTCAGGCGGATAACGGACCCCAAACTTGGAGCTTCCAAGCAACTGGTCCTCCCGAGCACACTTCGCCCCGATGTCCTCGAGATGGTACACGACCGCATGGGACATCAAGGTTACGAGCGGACCATGGATCTACTGAGACCACGTGTTTACTGGCCAGGTATGTATGCTGACACAAAAGCATATCTTACCAGATGTCAACGCTGCACCATGAACCGCCTGCCCTCCAAGATTCACACCCCAGTTACCCCTTTACTGGCCAGTCGCCCACTGGAAGTCCTAGCCATCGACTTCACCAGACTGGAACCTGCGAGTGACGGCCGGGAATCCATACTTGTTGTCACGGATGTCTTCAGCAAGTTCACACAAGCCATCCCAACCCGCAACCAGGAAGCTTCAACAGTTGCCCAGGCCCTGGTGCGAGAATGGTTCCAGCGTTACGGGGTACCAGAAAGAATCCACAGCGACCAAGGCCGTGACTTTGAATCCAAACTGGTCAAGGAGCTGTGCCGCATCTATGGCGTCAAGAAGACCAGAACAACACCATACCATCCCCAGGGTAACGCCCAGTGTGAGCGGTTCAACCGATCCCTCCATGATCTGCTGCGCACCCTACCACCGGAGCAGAAGAGACGCTGGCCCATACATCTGCCGGAGGTTGTGCAGGCGTACAACAACACGCCTCATGCCTCCACGGGGTTTGCCCCACACTTTCTTTTGTTTGGACAGGAACCCAGGCTCCCGGTAGACGATCTTCTAGGGCGCCCTGAACCGACAGCCGCAGGAGCTGTGGACTGGGTGAGGCAGCACCGACAGCGACTCCAGGTGGCACACCAGAGGGCACTACACCAACTGCAACAGGCAGCCCTGCAACGTGCCAAGTTCAACAGGCAACACAGCACGGCCCATGATCTACACGTTGGGGACTACGTCTACGTAAGGAACCGAGTCCTGGGCCGCAACAAGATACAGGACTTCTGGCAGCCAGACCTCCACCAGGTGACTAACCGCCCCTATGGACACCTACATGTCTACTCTGTGGTGCCATTGGCGGGTGGCCCCGAAAAGGTCATCAACAGAAAACACCTGCTGCCAGCAACTGAACCCATCGCAGACTGGGAGCCAGACCAGCCCAAACGGCAACCTCCAGTTTCATCTCCACAAGACTCTGACACAGACTCTGATGATGAGGTATGGTTTATAATACCACCCCATCCCCAGCCCAGGTGTGGAACTCCTCCACCCGACACTGCGTCAGAAGCACCCCAGGCCGCAGCCCAGAATGACCTGCCTGCAGCATCGGCCCCTGTGCAAAGACGGTCCCAGCGCCTCAAAGAGAAGGCCAGAATTAAGAATTAACATTCTTTTCCTTTCCTTCCCCAGAATGGACAATTGAGGTTGAAATTCTAGTCTCACTTGCAACTAGGACTATTTCATCCACTCTATTTTTTTCTAGTCTTGCCTCTCCCATGCCCTTTTCTGCCATGTGGCCAGTGCAACGCAAACTGTTTCATCTCTTATGTACATGTTTTCTTATTTTGTTTTCATTCCAGCCAGTTTGGGTGGAATTTATATTTTGTGGGTTTTGGTGTACTTTTTTTTCTTCTATTTGTTTTTTATTCTTGCCTCCCCAAGGCCAGTCCTGCTAAGTGGTCTTTGCAAAGACAAATATTTGTTGTTGAAATGCTTGCTTGTTAATTTTAAGCACTAGTTGGGCAGTCATATGATACATAGATTGATAGGCACACAAATGAATGCTTTCCATCTTCATAGTGTATTTACCAAATTGGGACCCCTTCTCTATATCAAACTCTTCAAAGTTAAGTTAGGATGCATTTGACTAAGTCCAAACTCTTAACTTAACCTGGCTAAAGCCACTTTAAATATAGAAGTAGGGTGTTGTTCCTAAGAAGGCTGCAGTCATTTCACATTCACTTAGCTATCAGTTATCAGCAAAATTATCTCCCTTACCTGCCCAATAATTCTTGTTTGATGCTCAGCTAAGTCTCCTCACAAGAATTACTTTAAATTAACCATCGCGGACGATGGTTTTCAAAAGATGGGGGGAGGTGTGACCAAGCGTGCTATGCTTGCTCCAACACTATTCACGCACAAGCCACAGCAGACGACAGTTTTCCCTCATAACCCGCGCACAGAATGTGTGACGTCACTCCGCTTACATCATTTTGTCCTCCTCGCCAGACACCTGCTCACAGCTCGCCCAATGTCGCATCCCGGTACGTCATTGGCTGAGAGGAAACTTGTGTTTCTGTTCCACAGTATTTAATTAATAGCTCTTTTGTTAGATGAGTAAACTACTAGTATTATATACTGGCAGAATCGTCTTAACTCCATCTTTAAATCTATTCCATTTATGTTTGCCTACGTGAAACTGATTTAACGCAGTTTGTAATTTTCAGCGACGAGCTCGTTAAAACTGACCCTGTTCAGGTGACTTAAATTAAGATTATAAATTCATCTTAAATAATCAACACTTCATTTTACATTCATTATAAAGTAGGCGTTGAGCTCTTTCTTTTGCAACTTATCCGATGCAAATCGGTTCAGTAATCATCTAGAAATCTGTCACTGAACACCTTGTAACAAGCACAGTTCTCATCAGATTTCTTCAGATTAGTGACGATTTGGTTTGCAGCCCACGTGATTGTCTTTGTAGTTCGCCTAATTTGTATAAATTGGCCGAGCGGGTGATGAGTGGTCACTTCCACACCCGAGCCAGCCGCGGCCAGCACCTGCTCCCTTTGTCTCTTGCTGTGTAGTGGTCAGTGTCGTTCCCACAACAGCATCTCGCTACGTATGGCTGTAAGTACTATTGTGTAGAATGTGTTGACTTGTGAAAGGTATCCTTCGACACAGTACTTGTGTTCATATAAGTATGTTCAGTTGTTGCTTTGTTCAGTTAATTCTTTGTTTAGTTATGGCTTTGACATGACAGGCACAGCTCGGTTATGATTGATTTAGAAAATCGCCATGTCGTCATATGTTCGTAGCAGTATTCCATTTGATTCTTTTTACGTCAGTCAATGACGTCTCGGGATACAAGAAAGTCTGTTCCAGAATGTTCTAGGGGATGACTCATTCTCTCTCATCTGCTGTCACTGAAGGTTAGGTTACTTATCCCCGCTTCAGCGGAGACGATTTAAATGTTGAGCGCAACCTTAGCTATGCTCATATTTGGCTTCGATGCAACGGATAACTTGTGTAAGTTCATTCTCCACTTAATGGTTAAGCCATGATGGTGCTTCACTTACTCTCTGGTCTATCAGGTTGCCAGTATTATATCTAAGCCACTGATTCTCCATCTTGTTTACTATTCAGGTATTATCTTACATGCTGATCTCGGTTGTACTGCTACAGTGTGCTCAGTACTCTAAGATGTGTGTAGTATTCTGTTGAGGTGATTACAAGATAGTGTTTGATTAATATCAGTTATTGGTTAAAACCACCTGATATGTATCAGTCTGTTGATTGTAAGTTAGTTATCATGCTCTCTCCTATACGGCTTATTCCCGTATAGTGCTACATGATAATTGATTCATTTGAGTCGCTTTAAATTTAATACAGCTGAAATAGTTTTCCATGGATTAGGTTGTTTGGTTACTTTACTAATTAAGTATAACCCTAGCCCTTTAGTTGCATGGTCTTGGGGACCAGGTGAAGAATAACAGACATGTTGCTTTTATGAGTTTACTGTGTATGTGTACTTGATAGTGAGTATATTTTATAAATTATATGTTAAATATTTTATGTACTAAGTTTGGGGTTTGATTTCCCATTTGGAGTTGATAGGATGAGTTTGTTGTATTTTGATAATTATGTTGTTATTATTTACTATAAGGTATGTTAGTATCAATGGTACTTGACTAAGGGAGTTGCATATAGTTGTTTTGGGCAAATACCAAACCCAGAGGTAGGCACAGCACTGTGTATGCTCCATGCTACCCACATCCATGAATGACTGACTTCCCACTTATGGTGCTTCCAGTGTTCATGTATTGTAGAATATGGTTTTTGTGTTTCGGTTTGGTTTTGTTTCCCTCCTTTATACTTTGTTGATGCGGGTACTCTACCAGTCTTGGTCTTTGCCTCATGTATGCTCATTGTTATACGTACATGCAATGTTGACATTGTATTTATGGCTTTTATTTGTTTGTGTCTTGCAGGCACTGTTTTCCTGTCATAGCTGTAGTAAATAAACAATTGAAAGGGCGTCCGCTTTCATATGCTCCTGCCTGCACGAGAACCTGCTATTTTCTACTATTCCTCATTCCACTCCAACCATACCCTTATCACCTGTCCTACTTATCCCTATCTCCACTCCACTCCAACCCTACCCTTACCCCGAGTCCATCACAGTTAAATGAATGTCTAACCACCCCCCCCCGCCCCCCCCCCCCCCCCCCCCCCGACCCCCCAAAAAATAAAGTAGGAAGAAATGTCAAAAAACAAAGAAACAAACAAGCAACAACCAAACAAAGAAAAAAAAATAGGGAGGGGGGGGGGGGGACAATATATGAGAAAGGGGGATGGTAGAGTGCAAGCGAGCTTGAGTGAGAGAGAGAGAGAGAGGTGGGGGGGGGGGGAGATGGGGGAGAGAGAGTGAGAGAGATAGGGAGAAAGAGAGAGAAATGGGGGGAGGGAGAGAGACATGGACAGTGGCAGAGAGACACACAGGCAAAGAAAGAGACACATATAAAGAGAAAAAAGTCGTAACTTTTACTGTAAAGTCACCGACCTGTATACATAGTAACAATTACACATGCTAACTAAACCTTTATATATATGTGACACAGAGACAGACAGACAGAGGCAGAGAGACAGAGACTGAGAGTCTGAAAGAAGCAGAGATCGGGAACAGGTAGCACAGAGAGAGACAGGGAGAAAGAGATACAGAAAAGGCGACAAAAAGAAAGAGGGAGACAGAGAGAGGAAGACACACAAACAGACGAAAGAAAAAAACGACAAAGACAGATACACAGATATAGCAGCTAATGATGTCTATCGTTTCTAAATCGTTGGCGGAAAGTTTGTATCAATTTAGGTGTCCGAAAAATACTTGAGACTTTCACTAAAGACGTGATGCTGACCAAGGTTTGAAATGTTCATAACGGTTATCGTTCCAGCTATTGTTCTAGCAACCGACAGCCATGGGACAAAGGGGGGAAATCCCTTGTGTATTGATCTGACAGAAGCTTTCAACGTCTAGATACTGGCAATGTCTTCGACATCATTTTCTGAGACGGTTAAGCCCTTTCCTTAAGTTTCTCGGAATTACTTGCTTTTGGCAAAGACATAAGGCGTTAGTTACGTAGGATGGGTCATTATCAAACCTTTTATTGTCTGCATTTGGTTAGAGTAAGGATGAGAACTAATTCCTTCTCTTTTTGCACTCTTCACTGTCTGAAAGACCAAATGCATCTGCAATTGACGGCATAGTCCTTCATTTCCTACTGTCCTACAAAATGCAATGGTAGGTCAGTAAACCTATTCCGAATTAAAGGAAATACAATACGTCATGAAAATATTTTTTCCCTTGCAAATGATGCAGCACCTCAAAACACATGCACAGTTCCAGCGATTCGCGGAACATTTCATTTCCTCAAAGGACATTAGCGTGAGGGACAGTTTAAACCTTTGACAGGACAGGTTAAGTCTTTTTTTTTTTTTTAATCCTGTTTTCATGTAGAGCTATTTAGGGTAAACTTTCTCAAGGCCTGACTAGCAAGGTGGGTATATATGCAGGTCAGGTATCTGCTTTGTTTAAACTTTGAGAGGACAGAATTATATATTTAAAAAATCCCGTTTTCATGTTGACCTACTTAGGTCAAGCTCTCAAGGCATGACACCGCCCAGAAACTGAAACTGTTGAACTGCCATCTCTGCTTGTCTGCTTAGTCAATTATTCTTCTTCGTTCGTGGGCTGCAACTCCCACGTTCACTCGTATGTACACGAGTGGGCTTTTACGTGCATGACCGTTTTTACCCCACCATGCAGGCAGCCATACTCCGTTCTCGGGGGTATGCATGCTGGGTATGTTCTTGTTTTCAAAACCCACGGAACGTTGACATGGATTACATGATCTTTAACGTGCGTATTTGATTTGCCTGCGTATACAAACGAAGGGTGTTCAGGCACAAGCAAGTCTGCACACATGTTGACCTGGAAGATCGGACAAATCTCCACCCTTT
>NC_134899.1:21349026-21354026 GCF_041734735.1 Babylonia areolata
TTTTGTTCCAGACAGGTATCCGTCCGTCCGTCCGTAGATATGTGACTGTCTGTCATCGATCGTGTCTGCTATCGTGGGCTGGAAATTGATGTGTCACTTACTGTTTTTATGTCCGTTTCTTTTTTTCTTTTTTTTTCTTTTTTTTATCCCCTTGATAGCTTCGGTATCCTGTCAGTGCAAGTGTACGCGCGCGCATGCATGAACAAAATACGCGCACGCACGCGTGGGTGCACACAAACGAAGCACGGGGAAAAGAGGGGGGCGGGGGGGGGGGGGGGGGGGCAGATGGAGAAAGAGAAAGAAAGAAATGGAGAGAAAGACATAGAGAGAGAGAGAGAGAGAGAGAGAGAGAGAGAGAGGGAAACAGAGACAGGGAAGAAGAAGAGTGAGACAGTTGCAGAGTCAGAGACAGACAGACAGGCTAAAAGAAATGGGAAGACAACTACACGCACACACACTCTCTCTCTCTCTCACACACACACTCACACAGAGGCACACACACATACACACACACACACACACACACACACACACACACACACACACACACACTCACACACACACACTCACACACACACGCACTCACACAGAGGCGCGCGCGCACACACACACAGACACAAGCACAGACTCAGACAGACACAAACCAGCCTTCACTTAAAAAAATAAGAGAAATGTAATCCCTACTTGCTTCAAGCCAACGCACCACCAAAGATAGACGAACGGCAAACCTGTTGCAGAGATGGACAGAAAAAGAGGTGGATAAAAAATAAAAAAATAAAAAAGTAGCTGAAACAAAAGCAGGCAGACAGTTAAGAGAAAAAAAACCTATTGAAAAGCCAATCCCATACAACACAGATCCGCGTTTCAAAAGAAAAAGAGAAGACGAACCCCACTCGCCACCCACACCATCTTAATTTTTTTTTTTTTTTTAAAGGATAATACCACAGAAAATGGACGAACGGCAATCCTGTTTGTTACGTCATCAAACGGACAGCACAATCGGTTCCTCGTCTCTCTCTCTCTCTTCCCCCCCCCCCCCCCCAACCTTCTCTCTCTCTCCCACATCGTAATATCGTCATCTCCTCCCACTACAGACTCAAATTATCCTCCCCCCCCCACCCCCATCTCCCCCCACCCTTGCGATGCATAATCATTCTAATCGATGGCCATGTTTTAAAAGTCACTGCACATCATGTCTACTCTTTATGTGTAGTGGAGATCTACTCCAGCCAAAATATACATTTCTTAGAGAGGTTACCGACAATAAGGTCGTACCTAATCGTATTAGTCCGTTCTGCCCAACTTTTGGTGAACTGAGGAGGGAAACCTAGCCCTGTGTGGTGGAACTCCAAGAGAAGCTCTGGGGACCACCACCTGCTGCACTGAGGAGGGAAACCTAGCCCTGTGCGGTGGAACTCCAAGAGAAGCTCTGGGGACCACCACCTGCTGCACTGAGGAGGGAAACCTGGCCCTGTGTGGGGGAACTCCAAGAGAAACTGTGGGGACCACCACCTGCGGCACTGAGGAGGGAAACCTAGCCCTGTGTGGGGGAACTCCAAGAGAAACTGTGGGGACCACCACCTGCGGCACTGAGGAGGGAAACCTAGCCCTGTGCGGTGGAACTTGAAGAGAATCACTGGGGACCACCACCTGCTGCACTGAGGAGGGAAACCTAGCCCTGTGTGGGGGGAACTCCAAGAGAAACTGTGGGGACCACCACCTGCTGCACTGAGGAGGGAAACCTGGCCCTGTGTGGGGGAACTCCAAGAGAAACTGTGGGGACCACCACCTGCGGCACTGAGGAGGGAAACCTAGCCCTGTGCGGTGGAACTCCAAGAGAAGCTCTGGGGACCACCACCTGCAGCACTGAGGAGGGAAACCTAGCCGTGTGCGGTGGAACTCCAAGAGAAGCTCTGGGGACCACCACAAGGAGGGAAACCTAGCCCTGTGTGGGGGAACTCCAAGAGAAACTGTGGGGACCACCACCTGCTGCACTGAGGAGGGAAACCTGGCCCTGTGTGGGGGAACTCCAAGAGAAACTGTGGGGACCACCACCTGCGGCACTGAGGAGGGAAACCTAGCCCTGTGTGGGGGAACTCCAAGAGAAAGTGTGGGGACCACCACCTGCTGCACTGAGGAGGGAAACCTAGCCCTGTGTGGGGGAACTCCAAGAGAAACTGTGGGGACCACCACCTGCGGCACTGAGGAGGGAAACCTGGCCCTGTGTGGGGGAACTCCAAGAGAATCTCTGGGGACCACCACCTGCTGCACTGAGGAGGGAAACCTAGCCCTGTGTGGGGGAACTCCAAGAGAAACTGTGGGGACCACCACCTGCGGCACTGAGGAGGGAAACCTAGCCCTGTGCGGTGGAACTCCAAGAGAAGCTGTGGAGACCACCACCTGCGGCACTGCGGAGGACAACGTACTTCGCGCTGCAGACCGGACTGACCATCTGGCAGCATGACCTGGGGAACGCAGAAGAAGAATCACCTAACCACCCACCACGGGTACACACGAACGGAAGCAGGCACTACGGTCCAGACAGACCAGCCTGTCCTTCCATCGGGTATGTCAGTCTGCCTGTCTTGTTATCGATTCTCTGTGACCGCCGCTGGCAGGAGAAGAAGATAGGCTGGATCAGTGTGTGGTGTAAAGTGATATGTGATAAGTTTGTTTTTTTTCTTTTCTTTTCCTTTTTTGTTTGTTTTTTTTGTCCTTGTTTTATACCCTATTAGTACGAAAATAGAGTGGGGAAAATTAGTAGGAAAATAAGATTAGTAGGAAAATAGAGTGGGAAAATTAGTAGGAAAATAGAGAAAACACACCATTGTGTTTTACAAAGTGATATGTGATAAATTTTCTCTTTTTTTTCTCCTTTTCTTTCTTTTAAAAAAAAAATAATTATTTACCCTGTTCCGCAACAGCCCCTTCCCTCACACTCCCGCATTTCAACATCATTACCTCCGTCACCAAGTGCACCGAAACAGGGAAGGAAATCTATTGTTACGTTACACACACAGATATATAATTATAGTTCTCTCTCTCTCTCTCTCTCTCTCTATATATATATATATATATATATATATATATATATAAAATCAATGTTCAAAATCCCTTCCCCCAACTCCTGCCTCCTACCACGTATATCCCCCGCCCCCACCCCCACCCCCGGACCCCCAAACCCCTGCTCCCATTCCCCCCATCCCTTACCCTCAGCCGGCCGTGTGAAGGTCAGTGTCGACAGCCCAGAAGGACGCCAGTAGGTTTGTCTGCTATCGATCTCTGGCTGCCCTCTCTTGTCTGTCTGCTCTGTACATGATATCCGGCTCACGAGGAGGATCAATCACTTTCTCACTCGCTGCAGCAGTTTGTATGGCTTGTTTGTTGTCTATTTTATTTCTCACTTTCCTTTCTCTTCGTTCTGTTTGTTCTGTTCCTTCATTTCCTGTCTTCAGGTGAGGCAGAGATAGATTGTGTGTGTGTGTGTGTGTGTGTGTGTGTGTGTGTGTGTGTGTGTGTGTGTGTGTGACAGACAGACAGACAAACGCAATGATATTTTATTGACTGAACATACATGTTCATTTCAAGCTCCGCTCCCCGTAAATAAGTCGGATCAAAGAACAGAAAGTGTGTGTGTGTGTGTGTGTGTGTGTGTGTGTGTGTGTGTGTGTGTGTGTGTGTGTGTGACAGAGACACAGAGACAGACACAGAGACAGACAGGCATATAGAATGACGGCAATATTAACGCAATTCTACGCGAGACGTTTCAGATCTACTAAAACCCCAACAACACCCACTTGAACATTTGAACATACACGACACAGGAAACCCAGGACTGCCAGTGTCACTTCACACACACGTAGACTTCTCCCACCCCTATCACCACCCCTATTAACCCTGCCACCACCCCTATAACCCTGCTACCACCACCCCATCACCACTTGCCACCACCTCCGCCAATGAAGGTTCCTCTACATCACACCCACCCACCCAGGTCCCTCACCCCCTCCCACCCGGCACTCTCCACCAACAGTTCCTCTTTGATGTGCCGCTCGGCATGTGTTCAGAGGTCAGTGGTGCCATAGCAGGTCGCCATCACCGCTTGTCTGTTGTTATTGATCCAACTGCTCTAGTAAAAAAAAAAATAAAAAAAGAAAGAAAGAAAAAAAAGAAAAGAAAAAAAAAGAAAAGAAAAACAAAGGATCACTTCGCCAGCGAAAGGGCCAAGTTTGAGATAAAACTCCATTCCAACGTTTTCGTGTGTGTGTGTGTGTGTGTGTGTATGTGTGTGTGTTTACGTGTGTGCATGAGTGAGTGATTGAGTGAGTGAATGTTTGTGTGTGTATGTGTGTGTGTGAGTGGATGCGTGCCGCGTAAGTCAATGTGTGTGTGTGTGTGTGTGTGTGTGTGTGTGTGTGTGTGTGTGTGTGCGTGCGTGCATGTGGGTGTGGGTGTGGGTGTGTGCATGTGCAAAACGCTCACTTTCACATGCTAACCTTTCTGATTGCAAAATCATGCGCATGTGCTCATGAGAACGGGGGTTAAAAAACATAAGAGTGGTGGAACTGAGAGAACGACAGCGGAAAAAAAGAAAAGAAAAAAAGAAGAAAAGAAAAAAGAACATCGCAAGAATCAGAGAAAAGTAACAGATCCGTTCCTCCCTCAGTGAAACCCTCAATATTGGCCACCCAACCCACCTCCATTACGTTCTAGTCATCTCTCTGTCTCTATATGCGTACATGTTTGTGTGTCTCTTAGAACAACGGCAGATGTGTAAGTCGGCCAAAGTGCTAATATCTTCACCGTTGGAAAATAAAGATTCATTCATTCATTCATTCATTCATTCTCTGTCTCTCTCTCTCTCTCCATCTCCTGCTGACAACACCAATGATCCAAAGAAGAAAAAGCTGCTCCATTACATTCAAGTTTCTAATCCTGACATCATCCTCAAAACACCACACCTACCCCGTCCATTTCCAGACTTCCACTACACGTCCACG
>NC_134899.1:21359026-21364026 GCF_041734735.1 Babylonia areolata
AGTATTGATTTGTTTCTGCCGCTGCGCAAGATGTTAGGAAGAGAAAAAGATTAATGAGATCAAGGCTTGAATGTGTGTGTGTATGTGTGTGTGTGTGTGTGCGTGCGTGCGTGCGTGCGTGCGTGTGTGTGTGTGTTTGTGTGTGTGTGTGTGCGTGCGTTTTTCCTCACCAAGTACATTTTCGTGTGTGTGTGTGTGTGTGTGTGTGTGTGCACTTATCACCATGACAATTTCCTCATTCCTCACCAAGTACATTTCCGTACACACACACACACACACACACACACACACACACACACACACACACACACACAGCTGTGTAGATATCTCTCCAAATGTGAAGTGACTTTACTTATTGATCTATAGATTTTATTTGATATTTCTTTTTACCAGAGTAGTGTACTTTCCCATGAACATGGCGAATGAAAATGTGTGTGTGTGTGTGTGTGTGTGTGTGTGTGTGTGTGCGTGTGTGTATGCAGACCATACGGCGGAGCTGTGATAAAACCATGCATTAAAGAAAGATCGTAATCAAGATTGTACAAGGAGCATACGTTGTATGCGTTCGTTCCTTTCACTCGACGTCCAAGAATGAACACCCAGCCGTTTGGTTTCACTTTCGCTTCAGTGAAGATGATGTTTCCGAGTGCGTGCACACACAAACACAGACACAGACACAGGCACACACACACACACACACACACACACACACACACGCACACGCACACAACCATATGCACACAGCAGACTTGCACGCACGCAAGAAAACACACCGACTTCATGTAACTGGACTTCTCATAACCACTCGTTATTTTATTTTTTATTCAAATCCTTTTAAGTCAAGATGCTGTTTCAGAGTGGAGAGACCCAGACAGACAGACAGACAGATAGATAAATTCACAGAGCAAATGTACATGCAAACAAGCACAAGAAAACAAATACATATCCACACATGCTATAAAACACACACACACACACACACACACACACACACACACACACACACACACACAGAGAGAGAGAGAGAGAGAGTCAGCCAGACAGAGAGAGGCAGAGACAGGGAGACAGAGAGACAGAGATGCAAGTAAACAGAACAGAGATGCAAGTAAACAGAACAGAGAGAGAGGGGGGGGGGGGCGGTAGGGAGGAGGGTATGGGGGGCAGACAGACGGACAGATATAGAAAGTGAGGGGGAGAGAAATGAGAGACAAAGAGAGACAGATTCAGAGACAGACAGACAGACAGAAACGGAGAGCCGCAAACCATTTTTCCCACGCTCAAGCGCCAAAGAAGAAATCGATAGCACGTTTGCCCACAGTAGCTCTCTTGCATCGAAGCACAGGCAGAGAGTGAAGAGGAGGAGGAGGAAGAGGAGGAGGAGGAGGAGGAGGAAGGAGAAGAAGAGGAGGAGAAAGAGAAGGAATAAGGGAGAGGGGGGGGGTGCAGAGGAATGGGAAGGAACGGAGGACTTTTGATCGCCCGTGGGAGTAAAGAGAGGTGGTGGGTGGAAGGGCAGGGAGGGAGGGAGGTAGTGGGGGATGGCTGCAGCATTAGCAGCATCGGAATCGATTTTTCCTTTTCTTCCGCTTTTTTTTTCTTCTTTTTTCTTTTTCTTTCAGTTGCGTCATCGCGACGACGACGACCCGACAGAACGACCGCCCGGCCGGCTACTTGCTTGCTTGCACAAGTAAAACTGGGTTGCTTCGGTGTTGGGGCTAAGTTGATCCCCGGTGCAGAGGACAACCTGGGAGGTTTTCTTTGAATATGGAAAAGGAGGAAGAGGAGGAGGAGGAGGAGGAGGAGAGAATCTGACTGATGTCCCGTCAAACGTACACATACACACAATACACATACGCACGCACACACAGCGCACGAAACACGTATGCACACAACCAAACATGCATTTTTGAAACTATGCACGATGCAGCATGCTAACGACCCATCGAGAGATACACAAACACACATCACTGATAGAATTGCTGCTGTGTCTCTAAGCTCAAGCGTTTAGCATTCTGCTTTATCTATTTACTTATTAATCTATTCATTTATTCATTCATATATTTGTTTATCTATCTATTTATTTGCTTTATCATATTCGTTGTCATGTATTTACACCCCTAATATCGCTGCTAAATCTCTAATCTTAGAGTTTTTAGCACTCTGCTTTTATCGATCTGTTATCTATCTATTGCCGAACACTCGGTTATATCACAGATTGACATAAGTTTACATTTGGGCCAGGAGCAAAGTGAGAGCTGTATTATCAATGGTTTCTCCAGTCAATGGGAAACCATTTACAGCTTAGTCTTTTGTGAAGGGCTATGACTCTCAAACTAGGAGGCAAAATTGCACTGTGGGCTAGTTGGCCTTTGGGAACCATCCCAACGCTGACTGTCCTAAAACCCTCTTGGTTGAGAGAGTGGTGATGTAACTTGGGCAAGACACACTCCACAATAATCAAATTCTAGCCTAAATAGTCGGAACAGCAGTTGCCTCCTCTGCTGTTCTGATGGTCATAGTCGGGCACGACTGACTATCATATATGAATCTATCTATTAAAAAAATATTTTGTCTACCTGCTATCTATTATTTATTCATCTGTTAAAAAACATATTTTGTTGGCAGCAGGGAATGAGGTCAAAAGGATAAGCTTTGATATGGGAGATGTGGGAAGAATAATAATACACTCCTTTAGGAACTTCACAAAGGAACGAAACGGCCAGTCATTCAGTCAGTCAGTCAGTCAGCCAGACCAGCCACTGAGGACACTGTCTGTGACATACACAAAGAAAGCCAATGGCCTCTAGGCTAAAGGCTCAAACAGACAGCACCCAACTTCATTAAAAAAAACAACAACAAAAAAACCTGGCCATTTCAAAAGGAAAACACACACACACACACACACACACACACACACACACACACACACACACGCACGCACACTTACACACACATACACACACACACACGTACTCACATACACACACACACACACACACACACACTCACACACAGAATAGAGACCAGAACCAATGATTAAAAAAAAAGCCAGTTCTAAAGGCACAGATAACTAATCCCATCACAGTCGTAACTGTGACAATGACGCTTTGAGTATTTCATTTTTGTTTTCAAACTTCAGTCTTTCAGAAATCCGACCTTTCTGGTGTATGGAAGGACTTGAGGTGTATGGGTGAGGTGTGTGGAAAGGGTGGACGGAGGTGACGGGGTGCGGTGGGGGAGTGGGGGGTGGGGGGGGTGAGTATGGGTCCATTTTCCTGACACGTTCAGAGAGGCGGGGGTGGGGGTGGCGGGGCTTAGGGGATTCAGGAAGTCTTGTTGTTCCAAAGTTTCCGTTTGAGCACGAACTTGACGTGCTTGTGGGACTTTCTTTTATTCCCTCGTCAGTGTTCGTTCGTCTAACGCTGTATCAAAGTCACGCAATACGGAATGACAGAGAGACATAGGTCACAGCTGAGTATGAGACAGAGAGGGGAGAGCAAGGGTGAGAGAGAGGGCAGAGAAAAGAGAGAGAGAGAGAGCGAGAGGAGAGAGCGAAGGGAAGAGAAGAGGAGAGAGAGAGAGAGAGAGAGAGAGAGAGAGAGAGAGAGAGAGAAAGAGATGTAATCCTGTAACCAAATACTGCTGTTCAAAGTCATTTAGTTTCCTTTTTTTTGTATGCTCCCTGTTTGAAACACACACACACACACACACACACACACACACACACACACACACACCTCACTGACCGTGTGGAGAGGAGTTCCCATGCAAAACCGATCGATCAGAGAAGACACTGCCAATGTACAACAGGAAGCGATCCAACTTGTCAATGTACAAGAACAAAACTCACTTCACCACAGGAGAGAAAAAAATCAATGGGCCCATACCCGCGACTGTTTGCGATGAAAGTATCAAGCCATTAACTTCAAAGGTGCTGGCTCAGACAGCAAATGATCCGAAAATGACTCAGCCCATTCCAACAGAAAGCAACAAACACAGAAGCTGTTGAGTTGAGTTTAACGAGAGTTAGAGTTTAACGACCTATTGGCTGACGCCCGAAGGTCAAGATGTTTTTGGGGGTGGGAAGAGGCGGGTAGGAAGTCTTCAGCGAACACATTTATGACTAAAGAAGCAAAAATACCCCCCTCTGAGACCAGGCAGACCAAACCTCATCAGTTCTTCTCACCAGTGAGCCATGCCATCTGACAGGAGTTGTGCATGCTCGTGGGGAAGAATGCAGACTTCATTGACAGTAGCTCAAGAATGGACATAAGACATACAGACAGGCAGAGACACAGAGATAATCATGAAGATTTGCATGCGCTGATGTCGTCTGATGACTTGGCCAGAGAGATTCCCTTTTGTTCCCTTATCAACATTGCTATACCGGTCCATTTGCAGTGATGGAAAAAAACGACAAAAACAAAAACAACAACTAGCAAACAAACAAATACTGGCTGGAGGGAAGGTGGCAGATTCAGACAGGAAGAAGTGGGAATGGACAGCACGAGAAATGGAGAGAGATTGAAATATATGGAAACAGAGATTGAGAGAGAGAGAGAGAGAGAGAGAGAGAGAGAGAGAGAGAGAGAGAGAGGAGACGAGAGAGTGTGTGTGAGAAAGAGTGAGAGAAAGACAGAGGCATGTATATGCCAAAAATACTCATTATCTATATTCGTGAAATGAATATGTCATCTCTCTCTCTCTGTATTCATATGTATATACATATATTCAAGAATTAAAACCACTTCACACACACACACACACACACACACACACACAACAATAATAATAATAATAATAATAAAATAAAACCCCAAACATTCCACCCAGGACGCTGTGTGTGCGGACATCATTAACCCGGCATCCCCTGGGGTCCTGTTCCAGACAGCATTGACCCAAACAATACCCCTGTCCATTACAACAGGAGCACACCAGACACAGAAACCAAACCATAGAGATACCGCCTCGAGGGCAAAGAGAAATAAATCCTTCGATCG